>NC_063150.1:25459400-25762431 GCF_020921035.1 Rhodamnia argentea | reverse complement strand
TGTGGCGCCTTCAGAGGTTCGGCACCAGATCGGGGGTTATGGAGAGGCCTTTCGTTCACATGTAAATAAGAAGCGATACGACGAAGAGACTATGCGTGAGTGGAAGGTTGCTCTCGAAGAAGTGTCGTTTCTAAACGGATGGGACCTGCACAACATGCCGAACAGGTGATTAGTTTTAGCATTCCATCTCATGTGCCTTGGATCATTAAAACTCGTTGAATTTCATATGGTTTCTTTTCTAGATTTGCGTTAGCCTTGTTGAAATTAAATTCTGTGTTATTGAAGTTGTACCGCAGAAAACACGTTAAGTAATAGCACAATCCCGATTTTGTCCCATTTTATTCCAACCAACATGCTTTTTTTCCTTTTTTTTTCAGTTCTGTTCATTTATTAACTGTAAGTGCGAACGTTAATTCATCTACAATGGAATAAATCCTTGAAGAACACATCTAGAGTTCATCTTGTTAGAACATAGTTTTCTAATTCATTGTCTTTTGCCTTGGACAAACACTAGGAAAGAAGGTGAGTTCGCAAGAAAATTTACTCAGAAGGTTTTCAGTGAGTTGAAAAAGGCTTATTTGGCGGTATCAGCCTGCTTCATCAATGTCGACAACCATGCAGATGCAATCATGAAAATGGTAGGTGCTGGGACAAGTGAAACGAAGATTATAGGAATTCATGGAATGGGTGGCATTGGAAAGACGACTATTGCCAAAGTGATCTACAATAAGCTCTCACACGACTTTGAGAATTTTTGCTTTCTTCCCGACATTCGAGAAAGGTCAAAAGGTAAGGGCATTCAATGCTTGCGGAATCAGCTCGTCTCTGATATCCTCAAAGTGCAATTTATAAACATAAAAGACAGGGAAAATTTCAAAAAGGGTCCGAAAGTGCCATCGTTTTCTCAAATAAGGGCCTGAAGTGAACTTTGTTTCAATTAAGGGCCTGAAGTGCTCAAATTATTTCAAAAGAGGGCCTAACTAAGGGCATTTTTGTCTTTTACATTTTTGTTATTTCTTTAATGTTTTTCTTTACCTTTTCTTTTTCTCCTCCCCTCCCTCCTGTTCATCATTCTCCCCACGCAATTCTCTGGAGTTCTCCCTATGAACCAACCAACCCAACCCCTTCTTCTGGTGATCGAAGAGCGCGAACTTTATCACCTCCCTCGGTGGCTCCAGGGCTTCCATCGTCGCATTCTTCTCGACATTCTTGTCCACCAGCTTAAAAATTTCATCCACACACCTCACCCCCTTTTGACCCTTCTTCTCCTTCACCACGACCGCCTCCGACAAGGCAAACGAAGCACCCACGTCCAAAATGAGCACTAACCCGCCTCGTGAAATAGCCGACTTAACGAGGTCGAAGGCCTCGACTCTCGCAAAAATGTGAACTTGGCAGGGTATCCTGAACTTGCTACTGCAGTTGCGAGTGTGGGGCAAGGACAGCGACGATGTCGCGCTCGATGTGGCCGACCTGGATGGTCCTGGTGTTGAGGACCCAGATGGCGGATTGTGTTCTCGTCGTAGGGATTCAAAGGTTTGCGGACAAGGCCCACCATCTCGCGGCCGCTGATGGTGCCGGAATAGTGGCGGAGCCCGACTTTGTTGGCGATGATGAAGTCAAGGAGGTAAGTTTCGGAGGTGGATGCTTGAGAGGAAGAAGAAGAAGACCGAGAGACTTGCGAAGACATGGGGTCGTCATCCGCTTCTGCAATTGCCGATCAAGGGCCCCGAGGGCGTTGCCGACGAGGTCCGCCGCTGCTAGAGAGAGAGAGAGAGGCTTGAAGGTTTCTTTCTTTTGAAATTAAAGGTATTGAATTCGTGACTTATATTTTTTTACCATTGGCCCGAGGATGGTTGATTGAGGGATGAAACCGGTCGGATCGTCGTCGCGGATTTGTGAGGAAGAAGCTTCGAGGGTTCGCTACGGGTAGGGGCGGAAGTAGAGGTAGAGAGAGAGGGTGTTGAATAGAGAGAGGGCGACTACCACTTTAGCTTCTTCCAATCATGGCTTCTCTCCCTCTTTATGTGGAGTCCGCATGAATTCAATGGCGGAATCGATCGGTTGCGTGGGGAAGATGATGAACGGGAGGGAGGGGAGGAGAAAAAAGAAAAGGTAAAGAAAAACATTAAAGAAATAAAAAAAAAATATAAAAGACAAAAATGCCCTTGGTTAGGCCCTCTTTTGAAACAATTTGAGCACTTTGGGCCCTTATTTGAAACAAAATTCACTTCAGGCCCTTATTTGAGAAAACGAGAGCACTTCGGGCCCTTTTTTGAAATTTTCCCTAAAAGACACCGATGAAGGGACTCGGACAATTAGAGACAAGTTGTTTAATAAAAAAGTCCTCATTCTTTTAGATGATGTGGAAGAAGGGAATCATATTGATGCACTTGTGGGTAAGCGTGATTGGTTAGGCGAAGGGAGCAAAATAATTATTACTACAAGGAACAAAGATATTCTTGAGGTTCCCGAAGTGGACTGCAGTTATGAGCTTAGCTGCATGAATCCCGATCAATCTCTTCAACTGTTTAGCAAACATGCCTTGAGAAAAGATTATCCTTTGGATGGCTATATTGACCAGTCCAAGAGGGTGATAGCCATTGCTGGAGGTCTTCCGCTTACTCTTGAGGTGATAGGTTCACTTTTATGTCGCACTAAAAAGGAAAAGTGGGATCTCACTTTGAGGAAGCTGGAAAATGTTCCTCATGCGACAGTTCAAAGTAAGTTGAGAATAAGCTATGATGCATTAGATATTCGACAACAACATATATTCCTTGATGTGGCTTGTCTTTTGATTGGATATGACAAAGACATTGTGCTTCATTTCTGGGATGAGTCTAAATACCCAGAAGACGCCATGGAAGTTTTGCGGAACATGTGCTTGATTAAGATTGCAGAGGATAATAAAGTGTGGATGCACGACCAACTCGGAGACCTTGGAAGAGATATCGTGCGTCAAGAAAGTGCGATGAAAATAAAGAAGCAAAGTAGGGTGTGGGATCCTAATGAGGGATTGGATTTGCTGAGGAAATATAAGGTAAAATCCCCCATACAAATTCCCAGTATTTATGGATTCTTTTTCAAAGAAAAAAAGCCAGTTACTTTTTGTATTGTCCATCACCATTAGGACTTCCTCAACTAATATTTTTGCTCTTTTGAGATTACAGGAATGATACTATTGAACTCAACTGCTTAATATAGTGGACTTGAATAAATGTGTTTCCCTTCCAATTTTTTTTGTTTTTAAATTTTTCCTTTGGGCAGGGAAATAAAGAAGTTGAAGCTCTTCGTCTCAAGTTGGACAACCAGCGACAGTACCGTTTTACCTACGAGGGCTTTGAGAGCCTTTCAGATCTAAGGTTTCTTGAAGTCGATGGTTATATGGGAGATTTTCTTGCAGAAGATAGGCTTCTCTGGCACAAATCGTCATCGAATGTTCTTCCAGCAAATGTTTTCGAGGAGAATTCAAATCTTCTTCCCCACTTACGATGGCTTTCTTGGCATCACATTCTCCCAACTTTTAAGATTACACATTTCTCATTGGAGGACATGGTTTTTCTTGATCTATCTTTCAGTAAAATTACTCATAATTGGAAGGGATGGAGCCACATGAAGGTATGCTATATGCTGGACAACACTTATTCTTCCGTCTTATTTTATTCAAACGTAATGCCCACATGACTTTTTTTTTTAATAGGCAATGAAGAATTTGAAAGTTCTAAATCTGAGCTATTGTCAACACTTGGAGAGAACTCCCAATTTATCTGCTCACGCAAATTTAGAACGTTTGATACTAAACTATTGTAGAAGATTAGGCGAAATTGATGGGTCGATTTGTCGGTTGAAACGCTTAGTTTTTTTTAGTGTACATGGTTGTGAAGAACTTCAGAGGCTGCCAGATGAGGTTGGGAATTTGGAATCGCTAATTGAGTTGGACATAGCCGAGACGAAGATCAAAGAACCACCTGACTCTATCGGAAACTTGAAAAATTTGAAAATATTGGAGATGAGGGACACTAGTATAAGGACAATACCCGATGTCCTTTGGAAGATTGAGAAGCTCGAAGAAATAGGAGTGAAAATTTTTTATCGAGACCCTGTGGACATCGACAATTGCATCTACAGAAATCGATCTCTAAAGATTTTGAAATTGGAAGATTTTGAAATATACGCAGTACCGAAGCTTCCTGAAAGTCTTGTCACTCTATATCTGCATTGGTTGCATATATTTCCAGATCTGTCAAACCTCACTAATTTAAGGGAATTGGATCTGGAGTTTTGCTCGCGTGATTCTGATGAGGAATCTGATGGGCTTTTGGGAAATCCGATGCCACGGTGGATCGCAAACTTGCGGAAACAAGAGTCTCTGCGCCTGACCACCTCACCAGCAGACCTTACCCTCCCTCCTCATCTCAAGTCGCTTCGCCTCAAATCCTGCCATAATCTGCGTCGCCTCCCGAGGCTACCCTCAAGTTTATCCTCCTTGCGTTTGGAACATTGCAACTCACTTTGCTCGATGGAGGATCTGTCGAATTTGAAGAATCTTTCATCTCTCTACATTTCGTTCGCTGCAATTGAAGAGATTCAAGGCCTTGGTTGTTTGGAGAACCTACGAGATTTGGAGCTTCGGAGCCTTGGACAGGTAAAGATACTACCTGATCTAAGCAATTTAAACAAACTAAGGAGTCTTCTAGTATATAACTGTGGTAATCTGGTTGAGATTCAAGGCCAACTCCCACGGTTTTTGGATAAATTGCATATTTCTTGCTGTGATTCTTTACAGAATTTGCCCGATCTGTCATGCTTGATGGGTAAGCAACATGTTGAAATACAGCGTTGCAGTCAATTAAACGCCAAGGCATTTCTTGGATTTACTCGATTGAATCAACGAGATTTGCGGCTTTCTGGTTTTGGACAGCTGCAGATCCTACCTGATCTAAGTAATTCAAGCGAACTAAGAAGTCTTCAAGTACGCCACTGTCCTAATCTGGTTGAGATTCAAGGTGAACTACCAGAGTCTTTGCAAGAATTGGAGATTGATTCCTGTGGATCTTTACGGAAGTTGCCCGATCTGTCCAGCTTGATGGGACAGGGAAAGGTTCGTATAACTGGTTGCCGGAAATTAAATTTGGGAGAAGACGATGAACATGAATATGAATCTGAGGGAGTAGTCGTCAAAGATGAATCTGAATCTGAGGGAGAAGACCGCGGATAAGTTCTCGTCGCTCTTGAAAGGTTCTTGATCCACTACCACAAATCATTCCCTTGTGTTCAAATCTCAAACAAATTGAGGTAACTTATTCCCTTTGACAACTAATGTTTTCCCTTTTCTGCAATCAAACTCTTCCACAGATGTGAAAGAGAAGTTTCACATGCACTTTTAATTACCCTTTCTTGAGTTGACTGAAAATCTGATGAAGGTATTGAAATGGATACCTCCGTACCGCTAGAGGGTCCTTAATTATGCACAAATATTCCTTCTCTTTTGGTAGTTTGGTTTGGCTTTTTTAGCTATATTCTCCTTGCTTCATGTTTCCCGGCTGGAGTTATGCATGCGATTCCATCGTTTCTGTTTGGTCTTTAACAAATTATTAGAGATCCTTGTCGATTTGCTGCTTCACATATTTCGAAGATTCCCTCTGCTTCCCATTGGAGATGACTTCCTTGTACTGTAAAAATTAGATGGAATGTGTGTTGGACGGTGATATAACTATGGTTCTCTTCCATCCGACCAAAAAAAATTGTTTCCTTGTGTTCAAACTTTAAACAAATTGAGGTAACTTATTTCATCCGACAACCAATGTTTTCCCTTTTCTGCAATCAAATTCTTTTACAGATATGAACAGAGAAGTTCCGCATGCACTTTTTAATTACCCTTTCACGAGTTGTTGACTGAAATTCTGATGAAGGTATTGAAATGGATACCTCCGTACAGCCAGAGGATTCTTAATTATGTACAAATATCCGTTCTCTTTTGGTAGTTCGGTTTGGCTTTTTTAGCTATATTCTTCTCATGTTTCCCAGCTGGAGTTATGCATGCGATTCCATCATTTCTATTTGGTACTTGACAAATTATTAGAGGTCCTTGCCGATTTGCTGCTTCACATATTTCGAAGATCCCCTCTGCTTCGCATTGGAGATAACTTCCTTGTACTGTAAAAATTAGATGGAAGGTGTTTTGGAAGGTGATGTAACTATGGTTCTCCTCCTAGAACTTTACAGCATACTCAACTCATTGTAGCGACCGTGAAGAAGACAGACACTCTGTATTGATATGCTTATGTTCAGTTTATTTTTTCAGGAAAGCTGTGCTTCTTAGTGGGAAGTGCAAATGTTATGGAGAAGTTATAAAATGAAGCAAGAGGACGTTCACTGGGGTAGCGGCATCAATAGTTGGTGCAGCAAACCTTCCATGTCCAAGGTACCATAAATCATCCTATAGTTAAGGCCAAATTTCACTAATATCTGTGGCTAGGACATATGATAAGTCTCAGTTGGGATTAGAAATCGTGTAAGTGAAACTCTTGTGTGATCTTCAGTATTGCAATTTTCTGAAAATGGTTATGCCTTGGTGATTATCTGTCATAGAAGGCCTTCTATTCACCTCAACTTTACTTTGTGGAACTATACCATTGTAGCGGGTTTCCTGATTGATAAGAAGTGCTAAGGAAGACATCTCAAATGACCAGCTTTTTGCTGGTTCCCAATGTTGCAGAGAGGAATTAAAGTTGCATAAATTTACAGAAATCTTTCTGCGCACTGTGCTGTGGCTAATTGGGCAGCTATACGAATGACGACCGAATAAAGGAAAATGAAGATGACATTCAAAGTGAAGCTTTACGTCCACTTTTTAATTACATTTTGTGAGTTGATGCCTGGAAATCTGAAGAAGGAATTGAAATTATTATACCTCCGTATGACCAGAGGGTTCTTAATTATGTACTAATAAATGTTTTCTTTTCCTAGTTTGGTTTGGCTTTTTTTATCTATATTCTCTTTAAATGGTTTTTCCTTGCCCTTATGTTTCCCAGCTGGAGGTATGCATGTTGATTGCTTCATTCTTATTTAATTTATGACAATTCATTAGAGATCCACGTCGATTTGCTGCTCCACAAATTTCGAAGTTGATACTCTCTGCTTCGCATTGGAGATAACTTTGCTATACCGTAAACAATTTTGATGGAATGTGTTTTGGAAGGTCATAGCACTATGGTTCTCATCCTGGAATTTTACAGCATAATCTACTCATTGTTGCAATTGTGAGGAAGACAGACTCCGTATTGATATGCTTCTGTTCAGTTTATTTTCCAGGAAAGGTGTGCTTCTTAGTGGGATTTGCAAATACTATGGAGAAGTAATAAAATGAAGAAAGAGGAATTTCACTTGGGTAGCGGCATCAATAGTTGGTACAGCAAAGCTTTCATCTGTGACAAGAGAGGAGAACTGTTCAGCTTCTGCAGGATAATCATAAATCATCTTATAGTTGAGGCCAAGTTTCAGTATTATTGGTGCATAGGACTTACGATAAGTCCCACTTGGGATATGTAAATTGACCATTGTGTGATCTCCATTATTGCCTCCATTTTCTTGAAATGCTTATGCCTGGTTATCTGTAATAGAAGTTCTTCCATTCACCTCAAGTTATACTAGATGACTCTTTTAGGTTTTAAGATTGACAAGAAGTGCTAAGGAGACATGTCAAGCGACCGGCTTTTTGCCGGTTTCTAATGTTGCCGAGAGGAATTAAAGTTTTAAGAAAGTTGCAAAAATCGTTCTGTGCAGGGAGCTGTGGCTAATTGGGCACCTATTTAGATAGATACCCAAGAAAGGCAGATGAAGAATGAAATTTGATGTTGACCGTGTTCCCTCTGACAATCTTGGGTTGGTAAATCCTGTATTATCTGTTTTGGGGGGTAAAAGGGCTATTAGGCAAACCTGACTCTCTGTTTGTGTGTGTGTGTGTGTGTGTGTTTTTTTTTCCCATTTATTGTGTGCCCATAAAAATGGTTATTACATTTCATCTAAATGAGTGTTCTCGTCATTGTTATGCAGTAGAACTTGCTTTTCAGTACACAGATATTCTTTTACGAGGAAAGGCTCGAAGGGCTTGTCTGGACCGGGACAAAAATTGTTTGCTTAAAGTGGTGCTCGACGTAGTCTTAGTTGCTCCTGCCAAAACCAGATCATGGACCTCTCCATGTGAAAAATGGTGTTCAAGGTGGTAGTCTTAATCATGAGTATGATAATAGGCACTCGCAACTCAAGAGACGCAAACTGTGCGAATTCATGGAATGGGCCATGTTGGAGATACGACTCTCGCCAAACTTCTATATGTGGTTTTGAGAACTGTTGCTTTCCTTTCTGACATCTGTGAAATTTCACAGCTCAAGGGCATTCAGTTTTTGCATAATAACTCATCTCCAATATCCTCAATGGAAATTGACAGAACTAAGTAATGTTGATGAAGGGACTAAGTAAAGATAGGCCATTTAGTAAAAGAGTTCTCGTCCTTTTTAATGACGTTGACCAGAAAATCAATTTAATGCACTCATGGGTACCATCTATGATATTTGGGCATTACTGAATTGTTCGATGCTGACTATGAGGCTTCCCTCGAGTTTATGTTATTTTGGGGGTTGATTCTTGATGGTTGATGGGAACAGTGATGGATCTTTCAAATTTGAAGAGACTGTCAGAACTAAGAATTGGGGAGCTTGCAATGACGGAGATTTCAGGCCTTGACTATTTGGAGATTCTACGAAATTTGGAGCTCTTTGATCTTGGACTAGGAAGAGTTTTGCTGATCTGACTCATTTGAAGAAGTTACAGTCAGTTGCACTAGATTATTACGGTAATATGGATTTTGCTCGTCGCAAACAACCAGAATCTCTGGAAGAAATGTTGATCGAAGGCCCTGCCATCCTTAATGCGAGTTGAAATACTTCACAGAGCAGGGCTAGCATGTGTCAGGGATATGATCGTTTCAACTTGAAGAGGTTCAGACGATGCAATGTCCGGCATTGCTTAGGAGATTCAGCCGTTTCTTGAAAATTTTAGAAGACATGCTCAGCAGAGGAGTTCATTTTCCAATAAGAAGTGCAAGTCGTGCTCGAAAGGTCCTGCATCCACAACCAAGCTTGTCGTCAAGGAAGACTTGGAAACTTGCACAAATTGCTTATTGCCCTATGTCGTGTCAGCATATACTCGTTGTCTTTCCTGGAATCATTATCTGTTATACAAAGTCACAATCACACTTTGGCAAGTTGACTTGAAATCCAATGTTCTTGTACAATACACATAAGTTTTATAGCAAAATCAACAAAAATATAGTGTTTTCCAATGAACATGAAATGCCAGCTAGTCAATTTTTTTTTTAAATAGAGAGTACTTATATTTAATAACATATATGTCAACCCTCCTGGAAGGAGCTGAGAGACTCCTTTGCATGATTCCTCTTTCTTTAATTACTAGCTAATTATCAGCATTATCATGCCGGGCATGGAATTCTTCATTTATGTAAAATTATATGTATGCTAATACATAAAATTAATTAAATTGTATCTCATGTCATATTAATCGCCCTCTTCTTGAAAAAAGCTGAAGTCTTAAATCGTATTATGTGAAACATTATGATTTGATAACATTTAAAAGTTCCTAATTGTCATTGTTATGTGGCAAAGTGAGATTTCATATAGAAAATACAAATTTATTTTTATTGAGAGAAAATTTCCAACTCATCAAAAGAAATATATAATAGGAAGAGTTACATTGCTATTTTGCAATGCTAAAAAATCATTAACACCAGTGGCATCGAACAGGGCAATCACCTCAGAGAACGAGGAATTCTCGTTGGAAGCAAGATGGGTGGGTAGTACAAAAAAAGTTCCAATTGCCCGGAGAACGACATCTTGCAAATTAAAAGTTTTAAGTGACAGTCATTAAGGATACTAATGGAGAGTACTCTGTAATAATATATTTATATGGATTGTCCAACGTCGAGTGGTCTACAAACCTGGATGGTCATCAAGGGTGCAATAAGATATTGTAAGAAAAGTGGAAGTCGGTAGATTTGGCATAAGATCGCGATGATTTCCTCAAATTTACATTAGGAAAGGTCCGCTAACATTAGTGAATTGTCCATGGTCATTGATGAGGTGGGACTGGGAACCCTCGAGATCGTCCAGCTTGTGGTTGCGTCAGCACTTTGCATGCTCCTTAGATTTGAATTGATCTGCAAGATGGATCATGGTATGGTAAATGAATTCCGGTAAGTTTCTAAGTATTGTTTTGGTTGTCTAGCAATTATGCTCCGTTCGTTTCGCGAAAAATGTGATGTTCCTGAAAAATATTTTCTCGAAAGTCATTTTCCAAGAAAATGACAATATTTTTCGATGTCTGGTTGAAACCTAAAATGAACTGGAAAATATTTCTTGTCTCGTTTGGTAAGAAAAATATTTTTAATCGTTTGATTTTGTATGTCATTGTTTGGTCGGAAATTGGTTATGTGGACCCGACCGTCGTTCGTGGCACGGCCGGCGCTAACGCGAATTTTTTCTGATAATTTTTTAAAAAAAATTAAATTTTAAAATATTTTTATTTTTTAGTTTTTGATAATCCCAAACCGGCCCTTTGAGATGGATGGCAATAAACTGCTCATGAAATGGGACCGTGATTTCTTTTGATCTATATTTTATGAGTTTATTTTGCTTTAGACACTTTTGAAGGTTTTGGTTGGCTATTGTTTTTGTTTTTTTTTTTTTGGGCCAAAAGTTGGCTAGTTCAGTTACCGGTAAAAGACAAGTCAAATTGATGCTAGGGTTACTAAAGTGCATTACAACTATGGATGAATAGGGTATATAACTATATATATTACGTGGATTTATCAATGACTAAAGGTGTTGAAAGATATGCTACAATATGATGCTTTCAATTTTTACTCTTTTTTAAAAGAGTTATCTCATTAAACAACCTCATTAATCAGTGGAGTCAATGTAATGACATACGGATAGGATTTGGTTAACAAATACATATTCATTCTATTAAGCAACTGACTAATAAAAGTTGCAATTTAAAACTTTTTTTTGGTGAGATGTGTAATCGATAATAAGCAATCCAACATCGCCTTATCAAATAGATAAATATGAGTCAGCTCTATTCCATTTTAACAAAAACCAAAGACCATGAGTGCGATTGAATATGACGAAATAAGCATACATTTTCTTGGACATGGTTTTCTTTATGCCTTTCTACAACTATGGATGAATAATCTCCACATTCTAACGCTTAATTATGGTCTTGTTTGATGTCCCTTGAGGTAGATATCGACCACGAACTTACTATTCAAAGTCCAGTTATTTCGGTAAAAATCTACTATTGGAAATATTTTTCTTGTTTGCAACACTTAAATTGCTATGAAAACGAGTCCACCGAAAATCTCTTCTTAGTTACCAAAAAATATTCTAGGAAATGGACTTCCTCTTTAAAAAATCCGAAAAATCTTAGCACTTGAACTCGAGACATTGCTCGAACCCTGTCTCCTGAGCTCAAGCCTAGGTTCCCTGAGACCCTGGCGATATTGCTAGGGTCCCAACACTCTGGCCCAAGGCCTCGATGCCCATGCTTAGAACCTTGGTGAACGGGCTCAGGATTCCAATAATCAAGACCGGTCAACAGGTCTATGCTTAAGACCTCGGTGCCCAAGCCAAGGACGACCACGAGCATTGACAATTTTATTGTTTGGATTTTTTGGTAATTTTCTCTAGGAAAATCAAATTAGATTTTCCATACCAAATAGAGAAAAATAATTTCTTGTTCATTTTCATATTTCAGCTAAAACATCAAAAAATATTTTCATTTTCACTTCCTGAAAAATGTTTTTCAGAAATGTAATATTTTTCACGAATCAAATGGAGCCATAATTTCACTTCTCGACATTGAACGCACAGATTTTGCTCTCAAAACCATTAGGAGCTCCCGAGTTTGGACCCAGAACAAAAAAACCAAAAAACCACTAGGAGCTCCTGAGTTTCAACCCAACCACCCGAGTTTGGACTCTGGACCAATCACGTGCGTTTATCAGTCTACAGAAACGTTACATGATCAAGTGAATGGGCATGAGTTTGGCGATTCACCAGCCAAATTTCTAACCCCATAGTATGATCGAATTCTTGTAGTCATTTCACCATCGCACATGCAAAGATGAAGTGAGGATCATAGATTGAACCTTCCATGAAGAAACCGTATGAAACAAGGCTGTAAAATCACCTAATCGCAGCTCCAGTTCAGAAGACAAGAAAGTTCCCATATATTGCCGCACAACCCGAAACCGGAATGACAATTTGTGTTAAAACAAGTAGAGTGTCTGTCTTAAAGATTTGGAACTTGAGGACAACTCAACCCGAAAACGCCACTAGTCATTTGGGTGCACACATACCCGCGAAAGATGCTGGATGGTCCCGCTCTAAGAATTAGACTAGTGGTGGCCACAGGTTCGGAACGGGCAGTTCCGTTTCGTGGCAACCTTTGAACCGGAACCAAAATCTTAATGGGCGGTTCCGGTTCCGGTTTTGAACCAGCGGTTCCGAGCCGGTTCCGGTTCAAAATCAAAAATGGAACCACCGATTCTGTTTCCGATTTCGATTTTTAAATTTAATTTTTAAATAATAAATTATAAAATAAAAAAAATAAATTATGGAATTATGAAATAATAAATTATAATCAAATTGTACATTGCAATCAAATTTGGAAGGAAAAAAGGAAGGGGAATGGGCTTGAACTTAATGAATTATCATTAAGTGCCTACATATCTTCTTAAGAATAGAAGAATCAAAACCCATGAAGTTCTTTTACCTTTGATAACCCCAACTTACCTCATCGTCAATCGTTGCTACCGGTTCCGATACTCGTGGCGATGGTATCTCCATCATCATTGAGGAAATATGCTTCATTGCTGTGATCCGTCTCTTGTTGTCGATGTTTAGCCTTTGTCCAATCATCGACACTAGCTTGAGCCTCTACCGAATCCGGATATAATCTTGAACGTCGGTTGTCCAAAATATTGCCTCCAACGCTAAATGTTTGTTCAACTGCAATCGTTGAACAAGGGTTACTAAAACCTATATTGCGAAGAGAGTGAGAATTGGAAATTGGGTTAAATGTCTCTTTTATCACTCTAGAATTTTGAAATCTGTGTCGCCTTCGGAATCACCAAATTCAAAAGAAATGATTAAATAGATCTCTATTTTAGAAATATTACATGTTGCTCCATTTTATCTTTTTGGCCTACTCATTAGCATTTTGTACCCCCTACTAATTCTACTTAAGTTCTCGCTTTGTACGTCACTATGTTGGGAAGGTTCACTATCACTTATTAGATTATATCTACTTTAAAATTCATTATACAATTCTACTATTACGTCTTTAACCGTTGCTTGTATAGTTCTAACATTTACCGCTGCATTCAAATGTAAACATTCATAATACATATTCAAATAATCACCTAAACCATCCGATTTGGTACGTTGATCGAAAATAAAAATAACCAAATAAATAAGAGGAATGTCGGTATAATAATGCTGCCATTTTGTTCGCATTGTTATAATAGTCAAAGCCAATTGATCATCTTTTTCATATTCTTCAAAAACACAAGCAATATTAATACACTTTATTAAATATAAATGCGTAATAAGATAATAAACACCACATAAAGTATAAGTTGCATCGTTAAAAACTTTTAAAAAATCTAAATTTTTTTTGCACATATCCCACTCTTGTGGGAATAAATTAATTTCAGAAACATTATTCGAAATAAACGTACATAATAAATCTTCATATGCAAAAGATTAATTAAGCAACTTGTCCATAGAATTCAAGTGAGTCGGAACATTTTTTGAATTTTTTTTATTTTCTTTTATTTGCTTTACAAAATCTGCCCCATTCTTTCATAATTTGGGGATGTTTCCATAAAAATCGAAATGCTCTCTTTATTGGGCTGAGAAAAGCATCAAGAGTTCGTAAATCATATTGTACACATAAATTTAAAACATGGCAAACACATCTAATGTGAAAAAATTGTCCACCAAAAGGGGGTTTGCAAATCTTTTCTAAATTGGGAATGGAAGTGGTATTTGACGCGACATTATCAAAACCAACTGAAAAAATTTTATTAATCAAATCATAATCTTCTAAAACTTGCCTAATTACTTTATAAATATTATTGGCCGTATGCCTATCATCAAAAACTCGAAATGCAATAATTTTTTTTGAATGTTCCAATCGTCACCTATCCAATGACATGTGATACCCATATAAGACCGAGTTTGCCAAGAATCACTTTAAATGTCACTACCTATATGCACACGTCCATCAAAATTCATAAAAAAGTTTTTCAAATCTTTTTTTCCTTTTTTATAAAGCCCAATATGTTGGCATTTAAGCGTATTTCTCGAAACAAGTTGTGCTTATGGAGTATATGCAGTGTTTATAAAAGAATTAAAACCAAAATTTTGCACCAAAATTGAACGATAAACGTTCGGTGGCGGCAAATCTAGCTAATTCTTATTTATAAATTTTTTCATTGTAACGAAATAAAGAATAAGTGTTAGAATTGGCATACCCGAAAATTTGTTGTTGATCGGTGTCGATCCCCATTGGCGTTGCATGTTTCGATCTCGGATGCCGTTTAAATATTCCATAGCCGCCTTCACTTGTAAATTTGTATGTTGCCACACAATATTTACATTTTACCTTATAATTGTTTTCGCCTAAATGTTCCTTCGTGAAGTGTTCCCATATGTTGGATGTACCTTCCCGTTCCGATTCCTTTATTATTAACATTTTTTCAACACCGGTAGAATGATGAAGACTTTCTTAGCTTGAGATGTGTTCGATGTTGGGAATAACGTTGATATTATCATCCTCGTCTACCAAATATGCAAAATCTCGAAGATTATATTCATGAGGATAATCGGATTCCCCCATCCGAATCGGGTTCTTTCTCTTGTCACTAACTCTGCTTCCACTTGCCATTTTTTGAGAGAATTGAGCGGAAAGCCAATTTAGAAAATTGAGAGAATTGAGCCGGAATTGAGAGGATTGAGAGAGTTTGAGAGAATTGGGAGAATTTGAGATAAATTGTGAGAAAAAATGAAAGATGGAAATGGGTATTTATAAAGATTTAGGATAGTTTTAATAAATTAAAAAAAGAGGAAAAAAAATAAAAGGGGGGACCTGTTGCTTGCAACGGTCAAAATTTAACCACTGCAAGCAACGGTCGGGAAAGAGCTGAACTGCTCTTTCTCGAATTTCATTTAATTTTTTTTTAGAGGGACAAAGATGAGCCGGTTCTAGATTTTTAGGAACCGTAACCGGTCAGGAACAAGCAGGCCCGATCAACGGGCCTATTACGGTTAGTCAACGGGCTTGTTCCGAGCCCAGACAGGCCCATGGCCACCATCAGACCATCAAATCCACCATTACTTCTTTAACCGTTCATACTTGGTTAGTTGGTTCTCAAGGCAAAATGTACAGGCATTTTCAGCTTGTGCGCTCCCAATTAATCAAGCGGACGAGGTACAGCTGAACTCGTAGGTCTTCCAATAAACTCGGGAAGCAAAATTACTGAACCCCTCTCCCATTTCCTGCATCTGTAGCAACTTCTGTAGCTGGGCGGTAAACTAGCAGTTTTTCATGGAAGATATCTGAACAAATCAGGATCATCTTTGTCCCTCTCCAGATAGCCCCAAGCGATCATATTTTCTGTCGGCTTTTCGATCGCCTTGAAACCAGGCTGCAATGGACAAGTTCTAAGTTAATAAACACAAGCCAAAATTTGCAAGGGAGATGGGCTAAAAGAACATTGACTAAGAGAGAGAGATCATCAGAGACCTTAAACATGCGTCCTAGCTGCCCGACACACTTGCTTGACCAGATGCTGATGACCTAAAAATTTTCGCCTCTTCATGACGTACACAATTGACGCATCTATGGCATAGCACTGATCCTCATCAACGTCCTCAATTACTTTCGTTTCCTCGTTCACAGGAGGGAGTGGAAAATGGTGATTGGCGGATTGCAGTCATTTCACTGCATATTAATTGAAAATTAAGGAAAAAAAATACAAAAAAATGTCGGGTAACAGTAGATACCTTCATCCTCCTCATTTTGTCGGTGAATTTCGCATTAAATTCAAAGTGATAGGTCCATAATATTGTCTCCCTGTTAGGCATTTTATTGAGGATTTTGTCCTTAGCACATGACAAAGATTGCAGAATTCTAACAACGCCATTGTCGCTCAGGCTTAACTGGTTCATGATCTCTAAATAACTTAATCTCTCTGAGGTGTTGAAAAGCAGCAAAGCCGATTCCTATCCATAGAAGAACAAAGATTAAACTCGTTCGGATGTGTCACTTTGTGGCATGTAACCCCTTCTATCTATCTTGGTGACTGAGGAGGGGTGGAGCAAAAGTAAAAGAGAAGGGCCGAAAAGAGGTTGAACAATTCCATTCAAGAACCCTGACAAGTTGTGACAATCAGCTCCATGGTTTTCGGTTCAAATTTTCCGATGATGTTACAAGTACCGAAGGAGTGTATCCACCTTAGTTTTCTGTCCTTCGTTTTCGTCCAATAGAAATCCTTGAAAACTTCGACGCACCTTACCTACATGGACACAAAAGCCTTGCTCATTTGCGCACTACTATGCTCATAAAGTAGCTGGTGTAGCAATGAAAAAGGTGGTTGCTAAGTAAATGCAGGAACGCTGGACTTATCCTTCTGAAGCACGTGGGCCAGGATCATTATGCCATTGTTGAAGTTTGACATCTCCTTTCTGACTCTATATATTCAGCTGAAGAAAGGTTCTCGTTCAATGAAGAGGCATGGAAGGAGATATATAACCTTCGGGAATGAGGTGACTTATAATGTAGACTCGGTGGTACTTGGGGAAACAAAAAGATGCCTAGGAACAACCAGGCATTTATGGAAGAACGTGGAAGTCATGCATATAGGCCAAATTGCACCATTTGATGTTCATCTTGCATGTAGTTTTTGGTGGCAGAATAGTGTCATCAATGGACAAAGCTTAAAGATACAGAAAGGGAGAAACATGAACAGCAGTATATTTCTTAAGATGTGACCTCCGTCTTTAGTCCTCTCGTAAGCAGGGGGGGGGCCTGATTAGTTTTGAAGAGGTTTTCTGCATGGATTTTCTTCCTTGTACTTTTCTGAAAGCATGGCGATGTAATTTCCCCAAATGTATTAGCAGATGGATTGTCTTGTAATATCTCCACCTTCTTGTTCACATTATTCATAATTCTTCTCTGTTGGTCTACATATTTTTCAGGTCACAAAAATTTGTGTTGGAAGTCCCAAAACAGTCATTATGTACCTGTGGTTAATGGTCCAGGCCATGCGTAATTTTCTGCCGTGGGAACAGGTTTACTGTCTGCTTGATGCATACTGCATGATTTTAGCAAAGTTTCAAGTTTCGACAGTCTGTAAATCACAGATTATTAGGTTTTTGTGCCCTCATATTTTTCTTTTGTTAATTGGGAGACAAGTTGATGCAGGTGAAGCGGCCATTTGTCGCTTCCTTCAAATGTTACTGCTTTTACCCTAGATTTTGCCGGATCGGGACTTTCTGGGGGAGATCATGTGACTTTGGGTTGGAGTGAAGTGAATTTCTATTAGTATATCGAAGTAATTATGGATTGTTGTTTTCCAAGACAACATGCACAGCTCTTTGCATTCTTTTGTGTGTTTTTTTTCCCTTTATTTAATCTTGACTTGATCATATATGCAAGTTTCTATGTGAAGAAAACCATGAAATCCCTTGTGCTGAAAATACTAGGCATGCTTATGCACTAGGAAAAGTTTTAGCATATTCCCTGTAGAATGAAACAACCATATTGTACTCTGCTGTGAGGTTATAATGCTTTAGAGCCCACATTTGGATCTCTTGGTCGAAACCCTTTTTCGCAATTAGGCTTACTAATTCCAGTATTTGTCTTAATTAGAACTCATTAGCTTCAGTTGCAGGGCTTCTGAACTTATCATCCTCATGCATGCTGTAATAAAATCATGCTTCCTTATAATTGCCAACTTACTCACTTTTTGCCCCATCCAGAAAGATGACCTGAGGGTTGTGGTCGACTATCTTCAGGCTGATGGAAATGTATCTTTGATCGGCTTGTGGGGTCGTTCAATGGGTACTGTTAGTAGGTTCTCTAATCCTTTTCTTTTAAACTCTTACTCGAGGCTTTCAAACGCACAATGTAGAAAGCATACAACTCATCAGGGCTAAACTATGTAGTCTGTCATCCTCTGTTGGATGATCAAGGCTGCAACGTACTTGGAGTCATGGAGATCCCATTCTTTTGCTTGAAAGTTTGCATGCAATCTCAGTGTATTATGGGGAGACTTCTTCTTTTATTTCTTTTGCTTTTAGCTTTCCTTGTAGTCTTTTACTTAGCACTGCATGTGTCCAGTTTTTTCAGAAAGTACTAATATGGACCTTTGGATTTTTCATAACTTTTGAATTGGTAATTTGCTTTAAGAAATTTTGTTGCATTGGCCCCGAAAAGGATTGCTTCTTTTTGTTAGTCACTATCACGAACTCTATGGCGAAAGCACTTTTGCCAGTTTGATATATCCTCAACAATCTGTAAACCTTTTCACAGCCTAATGTGTGGAGCTGAGGATCCATCAATTGCTGGAATGGTTCTTTACGGTCCAAGTGGACACCTATAAATATCCCTTGCCCAAGTTCACTGTAAGTAAATGCTCCGGAACTTATTTTAATGCTGAAAAGTGGGAGGATAGACTACTATCTTATAGTTTTGCCTAAGTGCTTGGTATATATGTTTCTAAAACATGTAATAGAAGATCCATTTAATGTTAAGACTCTCCCTGGATTGAAACAAGTACTTTCTCTTAAAGTTTGGACCTAAATTCATGTCCGAACTCATGGTGATGTCGACGCTAATGTATGGTCGTAAGCAACACTTGCTCCACTCTATATTGAAACATGGTTGACGGAAGAGAAGTCTTGAAACCGGAAATATGTATACAACTTTCACTGTCTGAATAGGACATTGGGTACCGGTTGAAACATACAGGGCAGCGTACTCCTGGAGACTCCCTCACAATTTCCTTATCTAGGTATCCACTTTGATTTTAAGTTGTAATCATGGTGCTGAGTCTTAACTAATCAGAATTTTGGAGTCCTAGTACTTTAACCTCTTCTTTTGCGTGCTCGCCAGGTAAAATTTGCGATTCAATACACCAGATGGCAGTCCAGAAAAGAACAAATTTCGATATCATGGAACTTAACCCTATTAAAGTACTATTGCATTATACATTGTGTTGCAACTGTTTTGTTGCGTTTAATATTTGGTAATACTGATATGCCCCCTTGCAAATGTAGGAGTCTTACTGTCATGACTCCGACATGCTCGATGAAATCACTTTTGTCCGTGTACTCTGTTTCTTGAGACCATCAGGGCTTTCTTTCTAAATGAAAAGTTTGAAGAAGCCGAGTTCATGAAACTCAATCTGACATACAAGTTATTGTTTTGGGTGGCTTTAATTGATTCTCTTGCTGGTATATGGCGCGTTAAAATCACTTGTTTAGCCATAACAGGTTGCTAAGACATGCTTCATTCCAGTTTTGATCTGACACGCCATGGACGATTTATACGTCCTCATCCTTCAGATAGAATCTTTAAAGCATAGGTGGCAAATCTCTCACATAAAATGCTAATGATTTGTGACACTTACGCATATTGGATTTGAGAAATTTACCTGATACAAGCAAGAATAAATTAAAACTTTAAGTTGTTTCCAATACCGCGATTCTAGTTTCCTAGTAGCTTGATCTTAAAAGCGCTGCGGAGTGGCATCCGGCAATTATTGCTTGTGAGTCGTGTCGCGTCAACTATTTGTGTCATTACCAAATTGTTTCAACTTAATCACATAATGTTTTTCACAATGAGTGAAAGCGATTGGGAATATGTCAAGTCGTGTCAGTTTCGAGTTAAGTCATGCCGTGTATTGTCGGATTCGGGTTTCTCTCAGAATATTTAGCCAGGTTAGAGCCGTTTTATCTCGTCATGTCGGAAAGTGCCACCCTAGCGTGGACTTTAATTTCTAGGTAGAGGCAATTTGTGACCTTCTGGTCTTTTAAGTCATTTCTCCTATGGACATAAAGAAATCTTCCCACATTCTGCAAATGGATTCTTCCCTGAAGGAGAGTAAGGAATGCGAGAACTAGCTACTCATACTCAAGGCAAGGGGAGAGCTGTGCCCTTTTGGTAACTCAATGCATGTACCACGAAAAGGAGGACAAACAATGTTACGTATCATAGCTTAAGATTCTGTTTGCAGCACTCAATCGAGCCTTTTCATTTGGCACACTAAATGGTGACCATCTTTATTTATGGTGACAAGATTGCTATTAAGTGTGGGGGAGATCACAACTCTCCACGTCCACAATTCTACTTCGATTCGATAATCGTTCTTTTCCGCAAAGTTCTGCAACCTCCGGAAGATGAACTGGCCGGGACATTCTTTCGGAGCACACACGATTTCCTTGGTTAGGTGAGAAGAGTTTCGAGGAATCTGGTTTTCCACTTTTGATTATGCTACGAGAACTCGCTTCCAGATTGGTTTGCTCCAGGATGGTTGGACCTGTGTCATTGAATTAGGACTCCATGAAGATATACATTAGGCTGTGGGAATGGTTGCTTTTTACATTTTGTGTACTTCACCAGCGATCTCTGGCTGAAACATTCTGATTCTTTACTTTTAAGGAGAAACCAAACGGGAGTTACTTTGTCCATTTAGCACAAAGTGATCTGAAATTAGTTCTTCCACAAGCTTAAACTCGCAGGAAACCTAGATAAACTGCTTCTGCCTTATCACTGCCGCCCGGAATATGTTCAACGCACTCCCTGAGAACAGACTGAATTCTACATGTGAAACTCAGAATGTTGGATTAAAAACACCTAGATTGGAATGACCCCTCGAGTCGAGGCATCGACAGTCAAGTGGGACTTAGCTTACATCGCATGTTATACATTTTTTTTTTTTTTGGGTCGAAAGCATGTTATACATTAACTTATCTGCTTATGATGGTGATTTCTTTTCTTTTGTGGCCAGGAAAAGCTTCAGCTAGCAGCAGATAGGTTGATAAATCTTGTTTATGATTCTTCTCGCCTTTTCATGTTTCGAGGTCGAAATGTTAAAAAACAGCAAGGACTCCTCTGATTAGTTGAGGTCATTTTCTATGGTATCCACGGCACTTCCAGTAACATACAGTGAGCTCGCCAAAATTTCTTGTCGTTGACACTGAAGTGATCATTTTTTCTCTGATTTGGCACTAAGGTGATCTTTTTTATATCACTTTAGTGCCAACTTTTTGGAAAAAAAAAATTATTTAAGTGCCAACCCTTGCGAGGTTGCCGGAATTTCTCGCCGTTAGCACTAAAATGATCGTTGTTTCTCCGATTTGGCACTTAAATGATCCTAAAAAAAATATTGGCACCAAAGTGAGCGCTATACACAAATATTGACACTTGAGGTATTCTTATGCCAATTTTAAACCACAGACTTTGAGTTACTCAATGGTGAGCAGTGCAGTCCCCATGTTCCAACGTCAATGGACAATGGCCAAAATCCGAAATGTGAAATTAGTTTTCTAGACTTTTACCTGGTTGATTTGCTTAGAATAGCTAGTAAACAAAAAAAAATTTCCGGTCAGCGAAAGTATTTATGCATAAAATTAAAAAATTGAATTTTTAAATCTAAAAGGTGAAAAAACTTTCTGGAGTTGCTCTTTCTCTCGAGTTGACTCTGAATCGATTTGTCTATCTCTCTCTGTGTCTGCTTGTCTGTGCCATTGCCAACCCCCTCTTTGCTCTTCACGTTTATGTCTTCCCTCAACCTACCATGCTTTTGGCCGCAAATCTCTCTCTCTCTCTCTCTCTCTCTCTCTCTCTCTCTCTCTCTCTCTCTCTCTCGCTCTCGGCATGGCAGTTGCACCTTCTTCGAGCGAGGCGAGCATCAAAGCTATGGACCGTGTATCTTCGATATCATCCTCCGAAGCGGCGTCCGATCCCCCTCCTCCGACACAAACCAGTCACTTGATCTTGGATCCTGTCACTAGAGGGACGCTAAAATCCAAACTAAGGGTGAGCAAAAAGAACCGATCAGACCTAACCAGCCAGTTTGGTCCGACTCTTGGGGTACTTGGGTCGATTCCCAATTCCATAAAAGCGAAACCAATAATTGTTGGTCCGACTCTTGATTCCAAGGGTGGAATCGTCTACCTGGACAGGACCAACAATTTTTTTAGTTTTAACTTTATTTCTTAAGATCTTTGAAATATCATTTAAACTTTTAGATTGCTGTGGGTACTTCTACATATTTAAATGCTAATATGTGCTTCAAGCACATGCGAGTGGTCCCTTTGCTTTGGTCCAGTCCGGTCCGGTCCGGTCCAGTCCTCGGTTCCAAAAAATAGAAACCAATCCCTTCAGTGTCCAATTCTCGATTTCAAGGTTGAACTGGACCCGATCACCTCTAATTCAAGCTTGTTGCATGCGAATTGCAACCTTCTCCTTGGTTTTTATGTGCTTGAGTCAATTTCTGAGTTTTGGAAGTTGACTTGTGCTTGTTGATCAACATTGGACAATGGTTGATAGGAAATTGACTATCCAGTCTCCATTTTCAGTTGCACGTGTAAATCGAAACTTTTTTACTACAGTTTGAAGTACTTTTAACTGAAAAAGAAATTTGAGCTTTCTAATGACTCGAGGAAATTCAGCTGCTCCTGGACCAGTAAAGTGAGAGACACACGAGTGTAAACTGTTAGTTCAAACATTATTCATGAGATTAAAATGATTTTCCAGATGAGATCCAAATACTAGAAATTGCTTCCGGTCACAAATCCCCAAACAAAAGAAAACTGATTATTTTCCTGGAAAATGCTTTCGCGAAAAATATTTTCCTACGATTGGGTTGAAATGAAAAATAAAGGATTTCGAATCCATCTTCTTATCCTATAACGAATATAAACTAATTCGATTGAAAAAGAGAGGATAGAGAGTCCGTTGATGAGTCTACCTGTCTCCGAGGTATCTATTCTTTTCTTACTAAAATACCTTGTTTTGACTGTATCGCACTATGTATCATTTGATAAATAAGAAATCTATTATGGAGCTTTCTTCCGAACAAATGCACCGTAGAGTGCATTGTTTTGCAATTACTCCGGACCGTCCTTTTGTATGAGTATGAAACCTTCGCTGATTTTGTAATTTTTTTTTTTAAAAGGGAGAATGATAAGATGAAAAGAAAAGATTTCCAGAAGAACAAGGTACATAAACCTTCTATTGCCATGTGCCTACCACCGCGACAAAAAGAAAAAGAAAAATTATGTAGGAAGCATTCGTGAAATTGCTGATGAAAATGTTAGTCGGTTACTGACAGATGAACGTTGGTACCTGTAAAATCACAACGATGTTAATAATCTAGTAAGAATATAAGGTGGTAAATTAGTTATTCCCCCAATTTGCGACCTTAACTGACATTACTAGTGAAATATGTGAGCAACTCGTAATCCACTAGTAAAGAACACACCACTCATAAAAGCAAGCGATTGTTTGTAATCTACAAGAATATTTCAGCTTGGTAAATGGTTTATTTTGTTAGTATGTTGCTGACATATTGATATTGCTACTCGTGAAAGGATTTAGATCGCATAACATTGGAATTTCTGTGACATGCATAACATTACTCCAATCAGGCCGTCCAAATGAAAATGGATGGCCTAATTTGAGCCACGTCATTGAAAGGGAGGGAAAAAATGTGGGCGAGAATTTTTTTTTTGTTTGAAAAATTTTGAATCGCAAATGTAGCTTAAATCAAGCCGTTCATTTTCATTTGGAAGGTCTGATTTGAGTAATGTTACGCATGTTATAGAAATCTCAATGTTAGACGATCCGAATCCCTCGTGAAATTGGATTAATAATCTAATAAGGATTTATAGTGGTAAAGTAGTTATGTTCTTGTAAGTCACAACTGTTAACTCGTAGTCTATTAGCAAAAATATTCGCCCACTTATAAAAGCAAATGATCGTTCGTAATATGCAAGAGTATTTTGATCTAGTAAATCGTTTATTTCATTTCTATAGTATTTACAAATAACCATCGCCACTCATAAATTCGCAACAATGTTAATAGCACACTTAGATTTAGAATGGTAAAATATTTATTCAGTTTATACCCGGCAACCGCTAATTGAGACTTTCGGTAAAGTATGTAAGCATTTGTAATCGACTAGCGAAAATCCATACCCACTAGTAAAATCTAAGAGGAAGAAATGGTAATCGAATATTTGCTTTAATGACAAAAAATCGCTATTTTATCGACAACTTACTAACAGTTGACAAGAATTAGAAGTTATTCGTCAATTTTCACTTGCCAGTAATTTACCATGCATGGAACAAAACTTCATTTTGGGCGAGCAGAATTTTAGAAACGCGCAAGATTTCAAACTACAACCATCCCCGTCGAATGAATAGCTCTGGTTAATTTTTTTTATCCATAAGAGTAGAGGTCGAATCTGCAGAAATGAGACTAAGAAGAAACAATACCTGCTGTCAAGATCTTAGAAGAGTTGAATCTTTCTCCTTTCTAAAAGAATGCTCTGCACGGTGCTATGTCAAATGAGGACAGATTCGCGCTCTCTTGTTCAGATTTAGAACTCCTAGGACATAATTCATGTTCTCGAGATCGAAGAAGAGTCGGAATCTTTCATTTTATAATGGAAACTTTGCACTGTGCTCTGTCGACGTTCTCCCCTTGAAATTTAAAACTCCTGTTGTCAAATGAGGACAGATTCACGTTCTCTTGTCCAGGTTAAGAACTCCTAGGAAATAACTTATGCTCACGAGATCTAAGAAGAGCCTTTTTAAAATGGACACTCTGCACTGTGCCATGTTCACGTTCATCCCTTGAGATTTAAAACTCCTAAGTTGTTGAAAAGACACGTTCATCCCTTGAGATTTAAAACTCCTAAGTTGTTGAAAAGACTGCATTGTCAACTTTGACAGGCTGGAGTGATGTGGCAATGAGTCATTCTCATTAAAAAATTGTAGCACATGGCCCACGACTACAGAGATCTCCATTTGTTAGTTTTGGATTCCAGATTCTTCCATCTCTGGCTGCCATTGCTTTTGCTGCCTTCCTGTTCAACTTTTTTCTTGAAGAGGAGATCGAGTGCGATCAATGGAGGGGAGTGCCAAAAAAAGACGCATCTGTAAAGATGATGGAATAGCAAGAGGTGCTTCTTGTAGCCACACATCAACACAAGGTGACGGAATGGCTATTTCATCCGGGTGTGATTATGAAGTATTCTTGAGTTTCAGAGGACCGGATACCCGATCAGGTTTTACCGACTTCCTCTACACTAGTCTGACAGATGCAGGAATCCGCACATTTAAGGACGATGAAGAGCTCCGCATTGGGGAAGAGTTTGCCTTAGGATTTCTCCGAGCAATTAATCAATCGAAGATCTCCATACCTATATTTTCGAAAGGTTATGCCTCCAGCGTATGGTGTCTCAAGGAGCTAGTTCATATGGTCGAGTGCCAGAAAGCTAGGGGACAAAAGATTATACCCATTTTTTATGATGTGGCGCCTTCAGAGGTTCGTCACCAAACTGGGGGTTATGGAGAGGCCTTTCTTTCACGTGAAAACAAGAAGCGATATGACGAAGAGATAATGCGTGAGTGGAAGGCTGCTCTCAAAGAAGTATCGTTCGTAAATGGATGGGAACTACATAACATGTCCAACAGGTGATTGCTTTTACCATTCCATCTCATGTGCCTTGGATCATTAAAACTCGTTGAATTTCATATGATTTCTTCTCTAGATTTGTGTTAACATTGTTGAAATTAACTTCTGTGTTATTGAAGTTACACAGCAGAAAACACGCTAAGTAATGGGACAATCCCAATTTTGTCCCATCTTATTCCAATCAACATTTATTTTTCGGTTCAGTTCATTAATTAGCTGTAAGTACCAACGCTAATTCATCTACAATCCAATAAATCCTTGAAGAACACATTTCGAATTCATGTTGTCATAAGATAGTTCAATTCAACACAGTTTTCTAACTTATTGTCTTTTGCTTCCAACAAACGCTAGGCGAGAAGGTGAGTTCGCAAGAAAACTTACTCAGAAGGTTTTCAGTGAGTTGAAAAAGGCTTATCTGATGGTATCAGATTGCTTGGTCGATGTCGACAATCATGTGCATGCAATCATGGAAATGATAGCTGCAGGGACAAGTGAAACACGGATTATAGGAATCCACGGGATGGGTGGCATCGGAAAGACGACTATTGCCAAAACGATCTACAATAAGCTCTCACACGACTTTGAGAATTGTTGCTTTCTTAGCGATATCCGAGAAAGGTCAAAAGGCAATGGCATTCAATGCTTGCAGAATCAGCTCATCTCTGACATCCTCAAAACGAAATGCATGGATATAAAAGACACTAATGAAGGGACTCAAACAATTAAAGACAGGTTGTTTAATAAAAGAGTCCTCCTTCTTCTTGATGATGTGGAAGAAGAGAATCATAGTGATGCACTTATAGGTAAGCGTAATTGGTTAGGCAGAGGGAGCAAAATAATTATTACTACAAGGAACAAAGATATTCTTGAGGTTCCCGAAGTGGACTACGATTATGAGCTTAGCTGCATGGATCCCGATCAATCTCTTCAACTATTTAGCAAACATGCCTTCAGAAAAGATTATCCTTTGGATGAGTATAACGACCAATCCATGAGGGTGATAGGCATTGCCAAAGGTCTTCCACTTACTCTGGAGGTCGTGGGTTCACTTTTATGCCGTACTAAAAAGGAAAAGTGGGATCTCATATTGAAGAAGTTGGAAAATGTTCCTCATGCGACGGTTCAAAATAAGTTGAGAATAAGCTATGATGCATTAGATGTTCGTCAACAGCATATATTCCTTGATATAGCTTGTCTTTTCATTGGATATCATAAAGACATTGTGGTTCATTTCTGGGATGAATCTAAATATCCGGAAGACGCCATGGAAGTGTTGCAGAATATGTCTTTGATTAAGATTACAAAGGATAATGAAGTGTGGATGCACGACCAACTCGGAGATCTCGGAAGAGAAATTGTTCGTCAAAAAAGTGAGATGAAAATAGAGAAGCAAAGTAGGGTGTGGGATCCTAAGGAAGGGTTGGGTTTGATGCGGAAACATAAGGTAAAATCCCCTCATTCGAATTCAAAGAATTATGGATTTTTTTTTTTCCGAAGGGAAAAAGCCAGTTACTTTTTGTGTTGTCTATCACAATTCCAACTTCGTCAACCTATATTTTTGCTCTTTTGAGATTACAGGAATGATAATACTGAACTCAACTACTTATTATAGTGGAGTTGAATAAATGCGTTTTTAAATTTATCCTTTGGGCAGGGAAAAAAGAAAGTTGAATCTCTTTGTCTCAAGCTTGACCATGAGGAGGGGCAGTACCTTTTTACCTACGATGGCTTTATGGGACTATCACATCTGAGGTACCTAAAAGTGTACGGTTTGAAACAAGATTTTACTGCAGAAGAGAGGTTTCTTTGGCATGAATCACCATCAAATGTTCTTCCAACTAATGAGAATACAGATCTCCTTCCACAATTACGATGGCTTTCTTGGCCAGACATTCCCCCAACATTTGAGATTACCAATTTCTCCATGGAGAATGTGGTTTTTCTTGATTTATCTTGGAGTGCAATTACGCATGATTGGATGGGGTGGACCCAAATGAAGGTATGCTATATGCCAGACAACACTTGTCATTCCGCCTTATTATATTCAAATGTAATCTTTGCATGATTTTTCTTTTACAGGCAATGAAAAATTTGAAAGTTCTAGATCCGAGCTATTGCACTTACTTGGAGAAAACTCCCGTCTTCTTTGCTCGGGCAAATTTAGAACGTTTGATCTTAAGAGGCTGTTGGAAATTAGTCGAAATTGATGGGTCAATTTGTCGGTTGAAACGCTTAGTTTCCTTGAATGTACGATATTGCAGAAAACTTCATAGGCTGCCGGATGAGCTTGGGGATTTGGAATCGCTAATTGAGCTGAATATAGGCTATACGGGGATCGAAGAACTACCCGACTCTATTAGGAACTTGAAAAATTTGGAAATGCTGGAGATGTCGTTTACTCCCGTAAGCAAAATACATGATGCCGTTTGGACGATGGAGAAGCTTGATAAAATAGATATCTCGAGCACAAATTATGGTGATAGCCTTGTAAACATCAGCAATTCCATCTATAGAAATCAATCCCTGAAGATTTTGAGATTGAGATATTTTCAAATATACGCAGTACCGAAGCTTCCTGAAAGTCTTATCCAATTAGAACTGCATAAGTTGCATATGAAGATGTTTCCGGATCTCTCATGCCTCGTTAATTTAAAGGAATTGGATCTGGTATTTGTCCGACCTGATGATGATGTGAAATCTAATGGGCTTGTGGAAGATTCAATACCACGGTGGATTGGGAACTTAACCAAATTGGAGTCCCTGCGCCTGGAGTCTCCTTATGTGACTGCCTTGCGAGCAGACCTTAGCCTCCTTCCTCAACTCAAGTTACTTCACGTCATGTGCCCTAAACTGCGTCACCTATCGAGGCTTCCCTCAAGTTTATTCTCCTTATATATATCCAATTGCAAGTCACTTCACTCAATGGGGGATCTCTCGAATTTGGAGAACCTATCATCTCTCGAGATTTGTCGCACTGCAATCTCAGAGATTCAGGGCCTTGATTGTTTGGAGAACCTACAAGAATTGGAGCTTGAGGACCTTGAACAGGTGAAGAAATTACCTGATCTAAGTAATTCCAACAAACTGAGAAGTTTTCGAGTACACGATTGTGACAATCTGGTTGAGATTCAAGGCGACCTACCACAATCTTTGGAAAAATTGCAGATTTCTTACTGTAGATTTTTATGGAAGTTGCCAAATTTGTCAAGTTTGACGAGCCTGCTAGAGGTATCCATAAATGGTTGTGGCAATCTGGTTGAGATTCAACTTCAAGGCGAACTCCCACAATCTTTGGTAGAATTGAGGATTGATTCATGGAAATCTTTATGGAAGTTGCCAAATCTGTCGAGCTTGAGGGGGTTGCGAGAGGTATCCATAGGTGGTTGTGGCAATCTGGTTGAGATTCACGACGAACTACCACAACCTTTGGAAATATTGGAGATTGAAACCTGGAGATCTTTATGGAAGTTTCCAAATCTGTCGAGCTTGGTGAGGCTGCGAGAGTTGTCCATAGGTTTTTGTGGCAATTTGGTTGAGATTCCTGGCGAACTACCACAATCTTTGGAAAAATTGAAGATTGATTTCTGGGAATCTTTACAGAAGTTGCCAAATCTGTCGAGCTCGAAGGTGCTCCGAGAATTATCCATAGGTTGATGTGGCAATCTGCTTGAGATTCAAGGCGAACTACCAAAATCTTTGAAAAAATTGAAGATTGAATCCTTGAGATCTTTACGGAAGTTTCCAAATCTGTCAAGCTTGACAGGACTGCGAGAGGTATCCATTGGTTTTTGTGGCAATCTGGTTGAGATTCAAGGAGAACTACCACAATCTTTGGAAATACTAAAAATTGATACCTGCGAATCTTTGCGGATGTTGCCGAATCTGTCAAGCTTGACGGGGCTACGAGAGGTATTCATAGGTTGTTGTGGAAATTTGGTTGAGATTCAAGGCGAACTACCACAATCTTTGCAAAAATTGGAGATTGATTTTTGGAGATCTTTATGGAAGTTGCCAAATATGTCGAGCTTGATGGGGCTGCGAGAGGTATATATAGGATTTTGTGGCAATCTAGTTGAGATTCAAGGCGAACTACCACAATCTTTGAAAAAATTGAAGATTAAATCATGTGAATCTTTACAGAAGTTGCCAAATCTGTCGAGCTTGATAGGGCTGCGAGACCTTCATATAGGGTGTTGTGGCAATGAGGTTGAGATTCTTAGCGAACTACCACAATCTTTGGAAAATTTGAAGATTGATTCCTGGAGATCTTTACGAAAGTTTCCAAATCTGTCGAGCTTGATGGGGCTGCGAGAGGTTTCCATAGCTGGTTGTGACAATCTGATTGAGATTCCGGGCGAACTACCACAATCTTTGAAGACCTTGAAGATTTATTCATGTGAATCTTTACGGAAGTTGCCAAATCTATCGAGCTTGATGGGGTTGCGAGAGGTATCCATAGGTCTGTGTGGAAATCTAGTTAACATTCAAGGCAAACTACCCCAATCTTTGAAAACCCTGAAGATTCATTCATGTGGATCTTTGCAAAAATTGCCTAATCTGTCGAGCTTGATGGGGCTGGAAAAAGTATCCATAGTTGGTTGTGACAATCTAGTTAAGATTCAAGGTGAACTACCACAATCTTTGAAAACCTTGAAGATTTATTTATGTGAATCTTTACGGAAGTTGCCTGATCTGTCTAACTTAAAGGGACAAGGAAAGGTTAAACTAATTGGTTGTGGGAAGTTAAATTTGGGAGAAGATAATGAATCTGAATCTCATTCTGAGGGAGAAGACCACGAATCTGAATATGATTTCTGAGGGAGAAGATGAGGAATAAGTGCACGTTCTCTTGAAAGCTTCTTGATCCACCACCACAAATTGTTTCCTTGTTTCATTTAAAACAAATTGAGGTAACTTATTTCATCCGACAACCAATGTTTTCCCTTTTCTGCAATCAAATTCTTTCATAGATATGAATAGAGAAGTTTCACATGCACTTTTTAATTACCCTTTCAGGCGTTGGTGACTGAAAATCTGATGCAGATATTGAAATGGATACCTCCGTACAAACAGAGGATTCTTAATTCTGTACAAATGTTGGTTCTCTTTTCCTAGCTTGGTTTGGGATTTTTTTTTTAAAGCTATATTCTCCTTGCTTTTTTGTTTCCCAGCTGGAGTTATGCATGTGATTGCATCGATTTTTCAGGAAAGCTGTTCGACTTAGTGGGATTTGCAAATGTTATGGAGAATTCATAAAATGAAGAAAGAGGAAATTCACTAGGGAAGCGGCATCAATAGTTGATGCACCAAACATTCCATGTCCAAGGTATCATATATCATCCTATAGTTAAGGCTATATTTCAGTAATATCGGTGCCTAGGACATATGATAAGTCTCAGTCGGGATTAGAAATCATGTAAGTGAAACTCTTGTGTGATCTCCATTATTGCAATTTTCTAAAAATGGTTCTGCCTAGGTGATTCTCTGTCATAGAAGCCCTTCCATTCACCTCAAGTTATAACAGAGGATTCTTTCAGGTGTTCAGATTTATAAGAAGTGCTAAGGGAGACATATGATAAGTCTCAGTCGGGCTTTTTGTTGCTTCCCATTGTTGCAGAGAGGAATTAAAGTTACATAAATTTACAGAAATCTTTCTGCACAGGGAGTTGTGGCTAATTGGGCAGCTGTACAAATGAAGACCGAATAAAGGAAAATGAAGAGGATATTCAAATTGAAGCTTACGTCCACTTTTTAATTACTTTTTATGAAGAGGATAATCTTTTTGTGTGATCTCCATGATTGCCTCCATTTTCTTGAAATGGTTTTGACTGGTTATCCGTAATAGAAGCCCTTCCATTCACTTCAAGTTATGCTAGATGGATTGGCAGGAAGTGCTAAGGAGACTCAAACAAACGGCTTTTCGCCAGTTTCTAATGTTGCCAAGAGGAGTTAAAGTTGATGTTGATCGTATTCCTTCTCACAGTCTTGGGGTGGTAAATCCTGTATTTATCTGTTCTGGGCAGTAAAAGGGCTATTTAGGCAAACCTGACTGTGTTTTTCATCTAGATGTATGATCTTTCCATCTGAGAAACTTCAGAGGTCAAGGGCATCCAGTTTTTGCATAATAACTCATCTCCAATATCCTCAAAGGAAATTAACAGAAATAAGTAATGTAGATCATGACAATTAAAGATGGGGTGTTTAGTATGGTGAAAAGAAGTTGTCACACTTCGGCTCCTCATTTTCAAGTACTTCTCTTTAATTGAGCAGGTGCAGGAGCACAGGCTTATATCCCTTCTCTCTCTCTCTCTCTAGTCTGTTTGTTTATGTTTGCAGAGATTGAAGGTTTGAAAAGGAACCTATCAAGCAAATTAGGTGCAAATTCACTATCAATGCAACCCAATTAGCAGGTTCTCTATCATGCCTGAAAATTTCGAGATTTATTTGAGTAAGCTTGACAATATAAGTGGGAAGTTGGAAACGGAGTTATTTACAAAGAACAAAGCTTTCCATGCTGAGACTTAGTGTATTTAGAAGAAGTAAAATCCCTTGTTATAGGGTAGATCGAATAATACTCTGTTCTGGTTATGTGTTTCAACAATTACTTTAGCTATTTCTCAGTAAGTATCCATAGCTTCTCTACGGAGATTGAACTGGCCGTGGTGAATCTTTTCTGTGTGTAGATGTTTTTTACCATATATAAGGACTCTGTAGAGAGATGCTGCGAATGGAAAGAATTATGCCTTTTGACATCTGTGTAATACTACAGTTTCAGGTATGACATACAATGGTCTTGTCTTAATGATAAAATAACACATTTTCTTGAACATTTGACTGGTGAAGTTATTGGATAGATTTAACCTATGTAAATCAACGCCATCATAGCAATGACATATTCAACGGTGTTAGTTTACATAAACGCAGTCTACTTAACAGTTTTCCGATAAACCAATACGATTTTGTATGTCTGTGATAACTTTTTTGATTGAGAAATAAGGAGAGCAAATGACCATCCATAAGAATCTCCATTTGGAGGAAGTTTCTCTATTTGGATTGAAGTCGGAATATGAGCACCACCAATTAAGTATTCCAACCCTCCAAACACTGAGTAAAGAGTTCTTTTGATACAGAGTGCACGAAGCTTTTAATCGTCCATTTGTCTGAAAGAGCATGTTTCGCTTTACCAAAGAACTTGAAATTGCTAGCCATTTCGTTGGTTGAGCTCTATGACAACGTGAATGTATGGTGACACCTAAGCTTCTAAACCTCCATTCTTTTATACATCAATTCTTAAATATCTACATATTCTTCTCGATAAAATGCACTTTTGGAGCGAGTCTACAAGTGAAAGGAGAAATAGAAACATCAGGGGTTTAGGACATTCTTTTCCCTTTTCCCTTTGTCAAGTGGGCATCTCTAAGGGGGTGAGAAAAATTAGAGCTTAGTTCCCACAACCTGTGCCTGCTGTAGGTGATAGCTACCCTTATGGGCGTCTCCGGTGTGGCTGGTGGTGAGACTGTTCTGAGAGATGAAGATGTGAGTGAGACCTTGAGGGGGTGCAGTGATGAGGCAGAGAGCCTATGAAACTTAGGGAACAGAAACAAAAGACACAATTTGTTGTTTTAATATTTGTCGAGTGCTAGTTACTTCACTTTTTTAGGAGTTTATCAGGTCATTCTGGTAGCTTGACTTGAAATTATGTAGATTCCTAGAGCACAATAAAAATTCTCTTGATTTGTCGCCGGACCTGAAAGAACTCTACTGGAATTGCCAAATTATGATGTTAGAGTAGCAGGGTGGATAGCTGGATTTTCTTATCATCCCGTTTACCAATTATATCTATGTCTGCACATCGAATACATGTTGTTTGGAGGCTCCCACACTTTTTGTTGGCAGAGATATGGACCAGTTTTCTCCACCATACCGCAGCAGCTCTCAAGGTTTCAGTCCATCTTGATGACCACATGACAGCGTTTGAGGGAGAAAGAAGCTTTCGGTTAATGCTTTCTCAAGTTTTTCAGGGTCACTAGGTAGCAAATGGACCTTGACAACTTATCTAGTGCAGCAAAAGTCCTTCCTTCACCTTCTGCTGTTACAATGATTTGTAGGCAAACTCGTCTTCTAGAATAGTTGTCACCTTTCTGACCTGACCAAGTTGTGATTATTCTTGCCTCACTTGGCTATTTGTTTGCCTGTCGTAATCTAGAACGGGGTTTGGAGTTGCCCATTGTTGAGATTACTCCTTGGATGTGTACTACTGCTAGATGAAAGTGAGTTGTGACCAGAAGTAATAATAGTAGATGCCTGAATTTCCATCAGAGAGGATTTGGGGTCTTGGATTGGGTTGTGTCTTGGTTGTACCAGCTTTATTTCGGTTATCTTCTCGTCATCCAAACCTGGGGATAGTGGGCCTACCCTATCATACCCAAAACCCAAGCTTTCCCTTTTGCCACCAGGAAGTTCAATTGTCGATTGGATCCCATCAAGAAATAGATTTGCAACTATGTAGCTGAATATTCTGAGTCGACCTTGACCTTATCTCCGGGCAAAGTGCAGTCTCATGCGATTGACCACAGTGGCTAGAGCTGGGGAATTCTTTTGGATTAGGCAAATTGAGGCTTTGCTTGTTTCGCAAAAAATAAATAATTCAAAAATTATTTTTCAAAACATAATCGCTTTTGTGTCGTTTGAAATATTTAATCAATGAAAAATATTTATTATTGGCAACATTTTTTACTGAAACTTAAACAAACTGCTTATTGCAATTACTTAAACAGGTCTGTCATCTCAGCAGATATTCTTGTCGTCTTTCCTGGAATCGTTATCTGTTATATACAGGAATTACAATCACACGTTGGCAAGTTGACTTGAAATCCGACGTTATCTTGTACACTTGTACAGTTATTATGGGCTATTGTGGCAACCGTTTCTCTACCTTTGAGATGGATGGCTGTAAACTGCTCATGAAATGGGACCGGGGTTCCTTTTGATCTGTTTCGTGATTTTGATTTTGTTTAGATACGTTACTTTTTGAAGGTTTTGGTTGGGTAATTGAGTTACCGATAAAAGACAAGTCAAATTGATGCTAGTAGGGTTACTCCATTCAAGTGCATCATAGTCTTACTACATTCACGTGCGTTACTTTTGCCAATTTACACGTTGGTCATTTATGTGAGATCCTCGGAACCTGCTGGCTTGTACTTTCAATTCGAATCTTATAACCATGCCACGTAAGACTTAACTTTATTACACATTTTACTTTGTTATTTGTTTTTGTTATTCTAAGGTTGCTGGATTACAAGAGTGCCCGTGACGAGAAGTTTAATTTTTTTCCTATAAGAGCTTTCTTTTGTGTAAATTTTCTATTTTTGTGAAAAATTTTATAGAAATAATAATATATTATGCATATATAAAAATTCTATATACAACGTGTCTCAATGTGTCGAATATCTCTATTTTCTAAAATTGATGTGTAGCCATGTGGTGTCGTGTTGTGTCACTTGTCGCATATTGGTGTCGGTACTATTTAGTTGAAATGAGGAAGGAAATTTATCCTAATGTTAGTTTTTGCATATAAGAAATAGAATGTAAAAGCTTACGGCTCTTGCTCCAAAGGCCGATCGGATCATGGTTAATTGTTGAAGATTAACTGAATTACCAAAAGAGTACTAAACTTATTACAATTACGTTAATTCAATCCTAAATTTTTTTGTGCTACTTGAGTCATAAGCTTTTTGCATTTGTATCAATTCGATCCATCCGGCCTATTTTGGCGGAAAATCGCCGATATGTACGTTGACATGGACAGTTTTTAATAATATTACTTTTGCAAATTTCTTATTTTTATTTTATCTTTTATTTTTTTTTCTCTTTCCTTCTTTCTTCCTCCCACCGGTCGTCGGAATACGGGGTTTGCCACCCAGTATGATTTTTGTTTTTAGTCGGGCAAGTTTTTGAAGTTTAACAACTCCTAAAATTCTTGAAAGCCTATCTTATAATAAGCAGACGAAGTCCCATGACACAATCTTCTGTAAATGCAGATAATTTCGTGGGTTTCAAGTTGTCATGACAAACCCAAGTCATAAAGACGAAACAAGATTTTCATCAAAGATGCCAAATGATTATCCAATTTCAGTTTCCACAATGCTAGTGTTTTGCTCTACCCTCGTGTGATCATGTCCTGCATTGTCCGGCGCTGCTACATTCTGTCCTAATAGGAGGAAGTGCATTCCCGCCTCGTGTCCTCGACGGTTTCCTTTCGTACGGAACTGAGTACCCGAGCAGGCCGTTCGCATCCCATGACAACTGGCCATTTTTCGCCATCGTGGACAATTGTGTCCTCCGTGTTGGATGACATGCGGCTGCCCTTCCGTTGGACCCGCTACAATGGCTCGACATAAGTACGGTATGTACATGACTGAGAAGTGACTCACCCGTGACGTGCTCGTGTCAGAGATTAAAATACAATCATAAAAAACATCATAACATGACTGAGAAAGCACAAGGCGGTTCCACGATCCGGTCTGGAGCATCAGTCTCTTTCTGTAGTGACTTCTCGGGTTTGACTTTGACGCTAGGTCGAATGACTATAAGATTGTGAGGATTCTGTATTGTCCAGCTGATCATCGTTCATGCTTTGGTGGGACAAAGCCTCAAGTCGAGATTTATTCACTCCGTACAAGTTCCAAGTTTGGAGTGTGAGGTTCCCATTTTCCGCGAGAACATCAAACCGGTCTTCTTGAATGGGAATCTACACTGGTTTTCTTTCGATGATCTGAGGGATGAGTGTGAATATGGATCCATAGTCTTGTTTGATGTTGCAAATGAGGTGTTTGATAAAATGGCTCCGCCCGAAGAGAGTTATGACATGGACACTGTCGATTTAATAATGTCCGGGGCAGTACTAAATGATTTGCTGGCTGTGTTCATTAGTTTCAGAGATGCAGTTGTGGATCCTGAACCACATTCCGTTTGTTCTGTTTGTGTTTGGGTTATGAGGGAGTACGGCGTGCCTGAGTCTTGGACCAAGTTGTATTCTTTTGAGGCTTGGGGAAGAGTATCGACATTTGACGGCTTCACGAGGAATGGCGAGCTTGTGATGGAGATAGATTATACAAAACGAGTTTTTTGGAATCCAATCACGGGCCAATACGCAAATCATCCAATATGGACAGAATGCAACTTTGGTCGCTGTGGTAGAGAGCCTTGTTTCGCTTTAGAGATGACTCGGCTGCTGCCACATTTGCCGGTAGGACAGATTGGTCCTGCTTGCAGAAGGGTGGAAAGAGACATCTGAATTTAGACGAAATGATCTTGTACATAATTCGCTCCGACATCAAAATGACAGGAAGAAGAAGTGAGGTGGTGCCCATCTACATTTGGTACTTCTTGCAAGCTTTAGACTGCATATGCATTTTTATATTTTGAGTTTTTCTTTGGACTAGGCAAAGTGTGTGTTCTCTTTACAATTTGCACTTTGCATTTTAGTAGCCCAAATCAAAACCAAGCAAAACCCCGAGAAGGAAACCTAATTTGATTTTGTCGAGAACTCCCCCCTCTCGAATCACATGCATATGCATATATGCAAATGCATAGTCACGACCCCTCTCTTTCCTAAGAAGTGATGGAGAGCGAAGGGATCGAGATGGCCGGAGCTAGCATCAACTGTCATCGTAAATCAACGGGGTTTTAGCTCTTATCCTCCTTTTCTGTGAAAGGTAAACGTGATTATGAGCAGAGAGTGATGGTGGTTTTAACAGGATGGATGAGACGAGGTGGTAATGGACAAACAAAGCATGCAATATGTTCGGACAACGCAAAACAAATGCCTACATACTTGTAAATAAAGATAAGTGCATACAAACTTGCATCGATAGCGCTAATGATATGTTGAAAATGAGATATCCGAACTTTTTCCTCGGGGCCACGACCCCTCTCGGAGGCCCTCGCCGGCCACCGCGAGGGAAGGTAAGGGCCGCGAGGGCTTGAGATCCCTTGCCCAAGGCCGGGGAGGGCTTCGCGGCCCTCAGTTAGGGGTTGACAAAGGTCGCCGGCCCTCCAAAAAACAAAATAAATAAATAAATAAAAGAAATAAAAAGGAAAAAGAAAAATTGAAAATAGAAAAACCGAACAACGAACCAAGCTGAATTTTTGGTTCGGTTCATATTCGGTTCAAGACAAGATTTAGTTCGATTTTTGCCCCTTCTCCCTATCAGGGCTACTACCATGTCATCCTCTGACATGGGTTGTGGAGTCTACACGTAGCGAACTCGAGGATGTAGTTCTAAAAGCTCTTTCTTTCTTTTTTTTGTGCGCGTGTGGATATTATGGAATTTCAAGACTCTTATATACAATTATCAAATAAACACTATAAGTTCACTTAAAATTCACAAATTCCATCAAAAGCAACGGACATCTCAATTCAAATGTAATATCACTTTATATAGCTCATTAAGAGTTTGATGGTTGATGTATTTTTTTGACTTTATTTATGTTTATAAACTATAAATGAATAATTTTTACATTTTGAATTTATGTCGTATAATTTAAGATATATTATTTAACATGAACACAATGTGATTTTTATCCGATCATGCCTCTAATTGGTAAATGCGGGTCACTTCAACAGTTGTAATTCACCGATGAAAAGATTAGTTAGAGAAATTTTTCTTTAACGGGGGATTGTAAAAAAACTATGATCCGAAATTCTATCCGTAAGATCTAAATATATACGTATGATTTGGCACATTGAATATCGATGAGAGGGCATTCGACTAAGTTACATTTCTTTTCTGCTAGTCATGGTGTAAATTCGAGATGATAAAAGAACGCCATATTATTGGGCCTAATGCCCTAAAAAAACCTCAAACCTTAGCATTTGTCCCAAATTTACCTTTTGTCTCATAAGAAAAACTTCAATTTTTAGATTCAATTCAAATTTTACCCTAAACTTTTTTTTGTCCCACAAAAAACCTTTAAATTTAGTTGAAGGCCCGATTCTACCACAACTCTTTTTTTAATCTTATGAAAAATTATCAACTTTAGTTCTTGTCCTAATTTTTCTGTTCAATCCCAATTTCACCCTCAATTTTTTTTGGTTTCATAAAAAATGACAAACTTTTACTTGAGTTACAAAAAACGCCATCTGTTTTTGAAGACTTGGTGGCTGAGGTTAACGCGTGTGTATTAGGTATGAAAACTGAACTTTTTTTTTTTTTGGTCAGAGTATGAAAACTGAACTGGCCAGACTGAGAATTTGAAGATTCGCCGAAGACTAGCGTAGTCTTAGTCTGGCCCAAAAGTACGCTCAATTCGATCCTGGCCGGGTCGCGGACTTGTTTGGATTGGTAGCAAGAAATTGCACGGTTTACGTTTTTTTTTTTTGTCCAAATCTTGAGAAAGAATTAACTGAAAGTTTTAAAAATTACAAAAAATATGAATTTACATATCCATATTTTAATGTCTTGAGCCTTGCTGCAAAATAAACGTCACCTATCAAATTTTATGAGTCCGAAGATCTGAAAAAATAAAATACACTTAAAAAGTCATTGCATGTCAATCTTTTTTAAATTTGAATTTTTTTTTGCCGAACATGAAATTTATCATAAACTCAGCGATTTTATAAGTGAAGAGGATCTCCGACTTTTAAGGTGGTTGATAGAGGTGATCAACAGACAGACCTAAGGCGGGTTCTTAAGTTTTGGCAAAATTATAGCCCAAGTCCGGCCTAGCACAAAAATAAATACCAATTGAAGGTTGTACAAGCTCGTGAAATCCTTGGACTGAACGGGTTCTATCGCGATCAGAATCCCTAATCTTGAGTTTTTACCTTTTAATGACCTGTCGGCTAAAAATTAAATGTCAACAAATACCAGCAGAGGCAGAAAGTAAGAGAAGAAGACATCCCCTTTTGATCGTGAGAAATACACCTAATGAAAAATTACAAGCGAAAAAAAGTACATATAGTAGTAGCTATTTATAAACACAAGCTCAAACTACTAATTAAAAATTACGGGCTTAAATCGTAAAAGCCCGCTGCTGTCCAGAGAGTGCTACCCCCTTGAGACCTTTGCCGGGGCAGCTCTCCCGGACTCCTGCGTTTTCCTGTCGCAGGGGAGTATGGACTATACCCCAATACTAGTACTGTAAAAAAAATAGATGGAATGTGTGTTGGAAGGTCATAACTATGGTTCTCCTCCTAGAACTTCACGGCATATTCAACCCATTGTGGCAACAATGAAGAAGACTAATACTCTGTATTGATATGCTTATGTTCAGTTTATTTTTTCAGGAAAGTTGTGCTTCTTAGTGGGATGTGCAAATGTTATGGAGAAGTTATAAAATGAAGAAAGAGGAATTTGTCGAGGGTAGCGGCATCAATAGTTGGTGCAGCAAACCTTCCATGTCTAAGGTATCATAAATCATTTTATAGTCAAGGCTAAATTTCAGTAATATCAGTGCCTAGGGTATATGATAGTCTCAGTTAGGTTTATAACTAAACTGGCATCAATACAATTAGTTTAGGACTGGATTGGTACCAATATAGAAGGTTTAGGACATTTCGGTACTTTTTCTCATATGTTAAGAAAGAATTTGCATCTCCTTTTCCAATCACGATGGTTTACTTGGCATAAATTTCATTTACATGGCACGGTGACGAGCACCATCATAGGAAGTGAAACTAAATTACTTTCATCCTAGAAAGTTATTGCATGAATGGCTCTGTATAGGCTAATGATCCATCATAAGTCATATGACTGTCCAGTGGACTCTGCATCTTAGAGTAGTGGCGGGAGATGTGCATTTCTAGCATATGTCTCAACATTTCTATTCTGTTTCACTCATACGAAAGTGCCAGGGAGCTTGGAATTGAACTTGTGCCGACTTGTTGAATGTGTTCATCTAAGGTTGAAATTCAACTTATTCTTATGTTTAGGCCCCATAACAGATGATACAAAAATTCATCTTATGATCACTTAAAATTTCTTTTGCATCCTTAAATGCTTACCTTTCTCCATCGCAATTGTTTTATTTATTTAAGCACATGTATACCTTTCTCTCTTTCTGATCTAGAATTAAGGGAAGGATAAAAACAAACTCGTCAATGAAAATTGTTCGACATAATAGTCCAAATCACATATTTCCTCCAATGAATAAAACTGTCATTTAAAAAGATTTTTTGAGTTCCTTGATGACCAAAAATAACATCAAGTTACCACCCACCTGTGTGGCGCCGCTGGTTCGCGCACTCTTCCTTTCGCAAAAGGTCGAGTGTTCGAATCCCAGGGGTGTCGCGAGGTGACTTACCCGGTGGCATGTGTGTGGTGGCTAGCACGTGTTGCCCCCGGGGTTTATCCCCCGGCTGCCGGCCGTGCGGGGGTTCCCGGGGTCATCAACATCAAGTCGGCAAAGCCCATGAATGTGAATTTATGCCGAACGCGAGGGAGGCGGCCCTTAATTAGATCCGAGTAAGGCCTTTGTTGCTAGCGAGGGTCTCGCCTAGATCCGGCAATGGCCCCTTCTAAGGTATGCGCTTGGCTGGCCATATTGACAAAAAAAAAAAAAAAGATAAGAAAGAAATTAAAGAAAAATTCAAAAATTGCAAAAATTATCCACGTTAGCAATTTATGGCCAAAATTGATTGGAAGGACTGAGTTGGCAAATTGTCAAAATGTTTATGACTAAATTGGTCAAGTTGTAAATTTAAAGACTCAATTGGAATACGTATAATATGTTTATGATTTGTTTGGTAATTTTCTCAGGCTTAAAAGACATTTGCTAAAGTTAACTCTTCAAGAACTACTACTTGCCGAAGAATTCAAGTGAACATTTCTGTATGCATCTTTTCATGCATTAGAGCCTCTTGGTGAATCCCAATTTGAATGTCCATCCATGATTCATGATATGATTCCCCCTTGCGATCATCATCCATTATATATTATAGAGATGTGCTCCAAAAATAAAATAAAAAAACTGAGGGTATGTACATGATCGATTTCGTAAGTTTGGTACTTGATACGTATCATGACCTTATATCCATCAGCAATTTACATTGTGCCAAGTTTGCACATAACCGCTTAAAGCAAAAATTAGAAAATCTCTGCTTGGAAGAAAGTGAAAGTCCATTCATCTACCATCCATTGATATGCCCCAAGACTCTGACCTTTCTTCAATTATAAGAACTATTCTACCGGGGCCAATCGATATTGATTCCAGTCCATTCTCATGGATGATTTTGCGCGCACGGTCAAGGCATCCTCTCGGTGCAAGCCGGAGTGCTTGCTTTGCTCGAAACCCTAAAATACTTTAGATCAAGATAAGAACCTATTTTGGAACTACGCTCAGATCATATTGATGTGGTGTCTAACTAGAGCGGATCAGCTCTTGTCTCTTGTTAGATTTAAAAGTGGCCCTTTGCAATGGAGAAGCAAATAAAGTGGCGGACTGAGTTGTCTAAGCCCATTATAGAAAAGCCTTCCTTCTAATACGGTCATTTTCATGTTCTGAAGCTGCATCTATGTACGGTCGAACAATTTCTTCTCTATTGAGCCATAGTAATTGTGTCTTCACAGCAAAGAACTGGCAATCGCTCCGGATAAATAATAAAGAAAAAAGAACAACAACAAGAAGGTCATTTTCTTTTTGCAGGCTCACTATTCCATTTTCTCTCTATTTTTTAGTTCTTCTCTTCAATCCATTGTATAGGCACTGTAACATCGGTGACAGGCTCATTCGTCTTTTAGAATGCCAACTGTTTTCGGTTATATATGCATACTTTTTCTCAATTTGGCTTAACAAGTAGTGGAAGAGAAGAACTCCATGGAACCAGAGTAATGGTGCCTTCACAGCATAGAACCATTAGTCTGCTCCAGATAAAATAATCCGTGGAGTTTGATTAAACACACGGTTCTTACTATAAGTTCCTGAATATGTAGGCGTGAACTGTTGCGGTGGAGCATAGAGACATCACGCAAGAACAAGACAAAGTGGTGTCTACTGTGGCGGAAGGACATGAGCCAATGCTGATCCTGAAGAGGTTCTTGAATCTGTGAAATATTTGCCAGGCTGAATAGAAATGGTAGGCGATGCAGAAGGGAATGATAAGATCCAGATTCTGTTAGGGATTACGTTATGCCATTGTCATTAATTTCTGTTTCTCCAAAGAAATGCACCATGCCTCGGTGATTGTCAATGAGTGAACCCATTTCATAATTCATGCCAAGTCAATACAAAGACTCTGCAGTCAAACATTTGTATTGCAACTGTAAACTGAGACTATATGTCTAGCAGGAGGCTGTGGCTCATTCTGCAGCTGAAGTAATTGCAAAATCAGGACAGGATTGAATCTTTTCTTCCGTAATCATAAGGAGTCTCTCGAGGTGCTGTCAATTTAGTGTCTCGTTCTGTTCTTGGCGCCTAACTTGTTGAACCAATTTACATGTTGGATATTCCAATTACGACACGTAGCGCATGAAATTTTATGGAGTTGGATCATACAGAAAGCTCCAATCCAGAAATAAAGCTCCATTCATTCAGCTGGTCACCTTGACAACGAATCTGGTCATTTTATGATGTGATTGAATTACAACAATGAATCTGGTAAAAAGTGAATTCTTCCAACGACCAGATGGGCAAAACATAGTTTATACACAAGATTTGAACAAGGATCTAAGCAACCCATTTGGTTGGGCTAGTCTATCAATCGATGAAAATTTGAGTGCAGATTAGTCCCACAAAATGTTTTATTTTCTCACTCTTCTATGTAACAATCTCAAGTTTGAATATCTCCTTCAAATTATTCTTGCATTTTGGTCCATTTATCCTAATCCGCTGCACACTCAAGACAGATTCTTGAATAGAGTCCGAAAGCGTGCTAGTTATGTGCATCAAAAAGAGAAACCCCAGTAGCCTATCCAGTTACCTAATGCTTGTTCTGACGTCCGCTAAGGTTGGGCTAAATCTGAAAAAATAGCCCAAATCATATAATTTTGAGAGTACCAAGTTCTTTTCTTTTCGCCTTCTTTTCCCCGTTATAATACATATCCAAAAGCATTAACCAATGGAGTCAAGACCTGCATCTCTGTAGATATAATCTGAAGGAGAGAACTTTCATACCTGAGATCAGAAAGGAATCGAGGTTTTTATTAATCAAAGTCTATTTGCTTTAGAGCTTTATGCCAAAGCTTTTTTAAAGACTTAAGACTTTATGCCATGTGAACAAACATTTGAAAGGAATGCCCAACGATGTTGATCTTGGACTGTCCGAATATTTTGATCGATTATATGGGGGCTCTCAACCACCGCGATTAGGACAGCAAACGAAATCAAGGAAGCATCCATATTATTGTACTGATGAACCTTATTTTATGCATTAGGCGCTGAATTACTTGGAAGAATCCGTCCATATTATTGTACTGATGAACCTTATTATATACATTAGGTGTAAAAAAAACTGCATTATCATCTTTGATAGGCTGGAGTGATGTTGCAACGTTCTTATTGACCAATTCTAACAAACTGGTCCATGACTCTCTGCATGTTTAGCCAATCCCAATTTTCCTTTTATCTTCTTATTTGTATCCCGTTCTTATTTCCTCGATATTGTCACAAACATATAAATTACTGTAGTGCCATCCACGAGTAGAAGGCTTCTCTACAATACCCTTGTAACGTGTGTCATTGGGCAGACGCGGGACAGCTATTGCCAAAATTATCTTTAATCAGCTTTCACATGATTAAGCATTGTTGCTTTCTTTTCAATATCCAAGAAACTTCAAAAATCAAGGGACTGCTTGCAAAATCATTTCATCTCTATCGTCCTTGAAAAAGAAATTGACGGGTATAATGAATATTAATGAAGGGATTAACAATCAAAATTTGATTGTCTAGTAAAAGAGCTCTCCTTCTTCTCAATGATGTGGACAGAAAGAATCATATGATGCACTTGTGAGTACACATGATTAGTTAATGTCTAGCTAACTTTGAAAAATGACCCAGATCATTTAATTTCGAATGAATAGAAATGGAGCAAGGTCGTTCTTTTTGAAAGCATTACCAATAGAGTCGAGAGCCGCATCTTTGAAAAAAAAAATCATCTGAAGGAGAGACTTTTTGTACTTGAGATTCTCAAAGTATGAGCTGGAGCCTCGTGCTAATGATTTTTTAAAGACTTAGACTTTATGCAATGTAAACAAACATTTGAAGGAAATGCCCAAGAATGTTGATCTTGGACTGTCCAAATATTTTGATAGGTTAGATGTGGGCTCTCAACCACCACAATTAGGACAGCACAGGAAAACAAAGAATCGTCTTGGGTTTTTCGTAGCAATTTAAAGATATGTTGTCTCCTGAAAGAGTTGTCCTTCTTCTCGAGCATGTAAATGAAAAGAATCGTATTCATGGATCTGTGATGGCGTCCTCAATGCTTTCGAATTACATTGCGTAATAAACTTAACCGCATTAATATGGACCAAACTCTGGGACTTTTATTGAGAAGCTATAGAAATGAAGACTGAATGAAGGAAGATGAAGGGTAACATTTAGAGTCGACTGAAGTGCATTTCGCGGTGGTTGCCTTTTGATGGAATAGTTAAATCTGTTGGCCACTGCCACGATTAGAATTTGAAATCCAAGTTAAGTATGCATATATTTCCTTGTGGATTCTTAGTGGTAAATTGAGTAATATTCTATCTTGTAATATGAGAAACAGCCCAAAATTTATACGTCACTTATCAAGTTCATCCACATTTCTTGATTACGGTTTTCATATACTCTTTAAATACATAAGGCATTTTCACTTATTGACTTAATCTTCTAGATTGGCATGATTTCATGAATTAAGTTTTGCTCCAGTTTATTTCGCACATGTGGGCTTGTTTGTCAAATTCTGTATGTGTCTTGTTTCGATGTATGTTCAGGGTGCGAAAGGACTCCGACAAAGACGAAAGAGTGAAGAGCCACACCGCCGAAAACATCATCCGAAACACCTTCTTAGTTGAGATCCAGAAGGTGTCAATATTTTGTTAATTATCCTAGTCAATGAATAGGCTTCACCAAACTTTTGCGAGTCATTGGAGCGCCGAGTTTTATTGGTGAGGAAGAATTAGGGTTCCGGGCATTATGAATGATGGAGAAACTCGAAGACGATATATTTTCAAATGGAAGGTGCTCAAAATATAATATTTAGTTTTCAAAATATAATGTTTAAGGAAATACATTTGTGAAACTTAGATTGAATTTGTTATAGCTATAAAATAAGATGTGATAAATAATTAAAGTTGGAATTTGAAATTCACTTTGGTGGAAACCGGCTGCCCGAGAAAAAGTCCAATTAAAGTAACCTCTGTTGGAAATGGCGTGCAAAGCATGACCGTGTTGAGATAAAATGAAATGTACTTATAGGCTATCAAAAGATGCAATTGAAAAGGTACAATTCCTATGGACTTAGATGGAAGGCATCTATTGAAGAGTCAATTGTGGATAGCCTTGAAAGAGTGATTCTCTCTCCATCCAAATATGACATAAGGTTGTATCCGTCCTCCATCAGATAAAACAACATAATAGTAAAGTGGGTTAAGGAAGAGAAAACAGAGTTCTTCATTGTCTCCTATTTCTGCAACAATCAATCTTTAAAGTAATTGCTATGGATCAAGGTACTTCTTCATCCTTCATTATCGTGAAAATCATGAAGATCAAGGCTTCGCTGATGTTGAATTTCTTCATCAATGATTCACATTAAATTTCTATCAGTTAGGATGAGAGTATGGCTTATGGTCTCATGGTTTTCCGGTTATATGACTTATACAGTTTGTATGCGTGTGGAAGGCTTGATGAATTTTCATGGGATGAATTTTTGGTGATTTGAACGAATTAAAAATCTAGCACTTTTTGGCCGAGGAAAAAAAATGCCGATTCCGACCAAATTCTGACAATCCACCACCTGGCTTCGAACCAGTGGGTTTGCACCGCCATGGGCAACAATAGCCTTAATCATTTTTTTTTTTTGTCATAATAGCCTTAATCAATTTGGCACTAAGATAGTTGTAGCCATATCCACAATTGAGCAGCTCCTTGCCCGTTCAACCAATTTGCCATCACCATGTCCACGCCAGTAAACAAATACGTACAATTGACCGGCATACATATGTACATACTTGATAGTTCGGTAGAAAATGTTAGTAGAATACTGACATATAAATATTGGCACCCGTAAAATTGGAACAATGTTAAATGGTTTATTTTGTTAGTATGTTACTGACATAGATATTGCTACTCGTAAAATTGGATTAATAATCTAATAAGGCTTTATAGTGGTAAAATAGTTACTTTTTTGTAAGTTGCAACTGTTAAGCGAGATTAGTAACAAAAGATGTAAGCAACTCGTAATCTAGTACCAAAAATACTCGCCCTCTTATAAAAGCAAAAGATTGTCCATCATCTGCAGGAGTATTTCAATCTAGTAAATAGTTTATTTCATTCATGTGGTATTTACCAATAAAGATCGCTACTCTCGTAATTTGTAATCTACTAGTGAAAATGCACACTCGCTTGTAAAATCTAGAAGGAAAAAATGGTAATCTAATATTTGTTTTGAGGATGAAAAAATTGCTATTTTATTGATAACTTACTAACAGATGGCACAAATTACGAGCTATTGGTCAATTTTTACTGACCAGTAATTTACCAAGCATGGAACAAAACTCCATTTTTGGCGAACTCAATTTTAGAAACGCACAAGATTTCAATCTACAGCCATCCATCAAGCTCTGGTTAATTATTTTGATCCATTCTAGACACAGTGGAGGTGGTGGTATCTGCAGAAATGAGACAGAGAAGAAAAATTGACTAAGTATATGCTGTCAAGATCTTAGAAGAGTTCAATTTCTCTTTTTGAAAAGAATGCTCTGCACTGCGCTATGTCCAATGAGGACAGATTCACGTTCTCTTGCCTAGATTAGAACTCCTAGGAAATGACTTATGTTCTCGATATCAAAGAAGAGTCTACAATGGAAACTCTGCACTGTGCTATGTTCATGTTCTCCTGTTGAGATTTAAAACTCCTAAGTTGTTAAAAAGACAGTGCATTGTCAAATTTGACAGGCTAGGCTGGATTGATGTGGCAATGAATCATTCTCCTTAAAAAAATTGAAGCACACGGCCCACGACTCTCTGCTTATTTTGCCAATCCTGACTTCTAAGTTTGACTATTTGTATTTATGATTAATATATATATATATATATATATATATATATATATAGGTTATATGTATCTGCATTATGTAACCAGAAAGTGTAATGTAGTCAAATCTACTGTCGAATTTGGAATGCAATTTGGTTTGCCTCGTCCTCCTCCACTACTGTCCTTTTGGTGTTCATTCCTTTGTTTTGCGGTCTAATGCAACTATGTCCGTCCCGGCCATGTCTCTGTTTATATACCAATACGTTTTCTGGTCCACAACAAGAACAATTGAAGTTGTTGTCGAATTGATCCAACTCAGACGGATGGAGATGTCGAATAGAGCCAGCTTATTAGCAAGGCGAGATTATTACTATTTGAGGTTTTGTGTGTGTAGAGATTACTAGGAGGGTCCGTGGATATTACATTACATGGCACGGCACGTATATTTCCTTACCTTTCAGCTTCCTTGCGTCTATCAACATGTTGCATTTCGATAGAAAAGCAGGGTATGAGAGTAATAAAAAAATGGAGATTCCAAAATTATTTTTTTCTAGTATTATTGCTTGTTATAATTATTTTCCATGAAATGATTCCAAAAGGGTCACGTCTATGGAGGGAGGGAACCAAAGTTGCACATGGGTGGAGTCGGGTCGGGTCGGGTACTACTAAATGCTTTCTTCACATGTGAAAGTGTCCAATTTTCTTCCATATCCTCTTCCTTTTTTCCCTTTTTTTTCTCAAAAAAAAAAAAAAAACAAAGCGCGTTCGGATTCCGACATTGGATGCCCCCTCTTTTCACCTTTTCCCTACTATTTCCCTCCCGTCTTTTCTCCCCTACTATTGCGGTCAATTTGGTTTGGCGAACCGGCCGAATCCAGCTTTCATGCGCCCAATCAAAGACCACTTCAACTAATTAGCCGAAGTCTCTCCTGATCTTAAGTGCCTTGGCTTCTTGTACTTACTCCATCCTGATCTCAACTGCAACCTCTCATCTCTGCTATTCCACCATTCGCCTGTGTTTCAAACTCAAAGATGTTTGAGTACTTTTGGTTGCCCTGTATGGTGACGGTTGCTGCCGTCGCTCTCTCTGCTATCCTGTTCATAGAATTCCTGAAGAAGAAAAGAGCAGGTCAGATCGCTGTAGAGGGCAGAGCAGATAGTGATTCGGCTCCAAATAAGGGAACCACGGAGAGTGGTGATCCTACTTTCACTTCGCCACCGCTCAACGAAACGGCAACATCTTCCGGATATGACTATGAAGTATTCTTGAGCTTTAGAGGACCAGATACTCGAGCTGGTTTCACCGACTTCCTTTACACCAGTCTCGTAGATGCAGGAATCCGCGCATTTAAGGACGATGAAGACCTCCGCGTTGGGGAAGAGTTTGCCTCAGAACTTCTTCAAGCAATTAATCAGTCGAAGATCTCAATACCTATCTTTTCGAAAGGTTATGCCTCCAGCGTATGGTGTCTCAAGGAGCTATCCCAGATGGTTGAGTGCAAGAAAACTGGGGGACAAAAGATCATGCCCATTTTTTATGATGTGGCACCTTCAGAGGTTCGGCACCAGATCGGGGGTTATGGAGAGGCCTTTCGTTCACATGTAAATAATAAGCGATACGACGAAGAGACAATGCGTGAGTGGAAGGCTGCTCTCGAAGAAGTGTCGTTTCTAAACGGATGGGACCTGCACAGCATGCCCAACAGGTGATTAGTTTTAGTATTCCATCTCAGGTGTCTTGGATCATTAAAACTCGTTGAATTTCATTTGGTTTCTTTTCTAGATTTGCGTTAGCCTTGTTGAAATTAAATTCTGTGCTATTGAAGTTATACCGCAGAAAACACGCTAAGTAATAGCACAATCCCGATTTTGTCCCATCTTATTCCAACCGACATATTTTTTTTCCAATTCAGTTCATTCATTAACTGTAAGTGCCAACGCTAATTCATCTACAACTGAACAAATCCTTGAAGAACACATCTTGAATTCATCTTGTCAGAGCATAGTTTAATTCAACACAGTTTTCTAACTCATTATCTTTTGCCTTCCACAAACACTAGGCAAGAAGGAGAGTTTGCAAGAAAACTTACTCATAAGGTTTTCAGTGAGTTGAAAAAGGCTTATCTGGTATTATCGGACTGCTTGGTCAGTGTCGACAACCATGTGGATGTGATAATGGAAATGATAGGTGCTGGGACAAATGAAACACGAATTATAGGAATTCACGGGATGGGTGGCATCGGAAAGACGACTGTCGCCAAAATGATCTACAATAAGCTTTCGAATGACTTTGAGAATTGTTGCTTTCTTAGCGATATTCGAGAAAGGTCAAAAGCTAATGGCATTCAATGCTTGCAGAATCAGCTCATTTCTGAAATTCTCAAAACGAAATGCATTGATATAAAAGACATTGACCAAGGGACTCGGACAATTAAAGACAGGTTGTTTAATAAAAGAGTACTCCTCCTTCTCGATGATGTGGAAGAAGAGATTCATATTGATGCACTTGTATGTAAGCGTGATTGGTTAGGCGGAGGGAGCAAAATAATTATTGCTTCGAGGAACAAAGATATTCTTGAGGTTCCCAAAGTGGACTACAGTTATGAGCTTAGCTGCATGGATCTTGATCAATCTCTTCAACTATTTAGCAAACATGCCTTTAGAAAAGATTGTCCTTTGGAAGAATATATCGACCTATCCGAGAGGGTGGTAGGTATTGCTAGAGGTCTTCCGCTTACTCTGGAGGTCATAGGTTCACTTTTATGTCGCACTAAAAAGGAAAAGTGGGATCTCACATTGAAGAAGTTGGAAAATGTTCCTCACGCGAAGGTTCAGAGTAAGTTGAGAGTAAGCTATGATGCATTAGATTTTCGGCAACAGCACATATTCCTTGATATAGCTTGTCTTTTCATTGGATATCACAAAGACATTGTGGTTTACTTTTGGGATGAATCTAAATATCCGGAAGATGCCATGGAAGTTTTGCAGAATATGTCTTTGATTAAGATTACGGAGGATAATCAAGTGTGGATGCATGACCAACTCGGAGACCTCGGAAGAGAAATTGTTCGTCAAAAAAGTGAGACCAAAATAGAGAAGCAAAGTAGGGTGTGGGATCCTAAGGAAGGGTTGGGTTTGCTGCGGAAACATAAGGTAAAATCCCCCCATTCGAATTCACAGTATCATGGATTTTTTTTTTCCGAAGGGAAAAAGCCAGTTACTTTTTGTGTTGTCTATCACCATTCCAACTTCCTCAACCTATATTTTTGCTCTTTTGAGATTACAGGAATGATAATACTGAACTCAACTGCTTATTATAGTGGAGTTGAATAAATGCGTTTTTAAATTTATCCTTTGGACAGGGAAAAAAGAAAGTTGAATCTCTTTGTCTCGAGCTTGACCACGAGGAGGGGCAGTACCTTTTTACCTACGAGGGCTTTATGGGACTATCAAATCTAAGGTACCTAGAAGTGCACGGTTGGCAAGGAGATTTTAGTGCAGAAGAGAGGCTTCTTTGGCATGAATCACCATCAAATGGTATTCCAACTAATGAGAATATAGATCTCCTTCCACAATTACGATGGCTTTCTTGGCAAGGCATTCCCCCAACATTTAAGATTGCCAGTTTCTCCATGGAGAATGTGGTTTTTCTTGATTTATCTTGGAGTAAAATTACACATGATTGGAAGGGGTGGAACCACATGAAGGTATGCTACATGCCAGACAACACTTGTCATTCCACCTTATTATATTCAAATATAATCTTTGCGTGATTTTTCTTTTACAGGCGATGAAGAATTTGAAAGTTCTGAATCTGAGCTATTGCTTTTACTTGGAGAGAACTCCCGTCTTCTCTGCTCGTGCAAATTTAGAACGTTTGATCCTAAAATGCTGTAGCAAATTAGTCGAAATTGATGGGTCAATTTGTCGGTTGAAGTGCTTAGTTTCCTTGGATGTAGGTTTTTGTCCAAAACTTCATAGGCTGCCGGATGAGCTTGGGGATTTGGAATCGCTAATTGAGCTGGATATAGGCTTTACGGGGATCGCAGAACTACCTGACTGTATTGGGAACTTGAAAAATTTGAAAATGCTAAAGATGGAGCTTACTTCCACAAGCAAAATACCTGATGCCATTTGGACGATTGAGAAGCTCGAGAAAATAGATATCGAGAGCAGAAATCCTGGTGATAACCCTGTGAACATCGGCAATTCCATCTACAGAAATCAATCCCTGAAGATTTTGAGATTGACAGATTTTCAAATATACGCGGTACCGAAGCTTCCTGAAAGTCTCATCGAATTAGAACTGCATGAGTTGCACATGAAGATGTTTCCGGATCTCTCAAACCTCGTTAATTTAAAGAAATTGGATCTGGTATTTGTCCGACCTGATGATGATGTGAAATCTAATGGGCTTGTGGAAGATTCAATACCACAGTGGATTAGGAACTTAACCAAATTGGAGTCCCTGCGCTTGGAGTCTCCTTATGTGACCGCCTTGCGAGCAGACCTTAGCCTCCCTCCTCAACTCAAGTTACTTCACCTCGAGTGCCCTAAACTACGTCACCTCTCGAGGCTTCTCTCAAGTTTATCTTCCTTATATTTGTCCAATTGCAAGTCTCTTCACTCAATGGGGGATCTGTCAAATTTGGAGAACCTATCATCTCTCCAAATTGATCGCGCTGCAATCTCAGAGATTCAGGATCTTGATTGTTTGGAGAACCTACAAGAATTAGAGCTTCAGGACCTTGAACAGGTGGAGAAATTGCCTGATCTAAGTAATTTCAACAAATTGAGAAGTCTTCAAGTACACCATTGTGACAATCTGGTTGAGATTCAAGGCGACCTACCACAATTTTTGAAAAAATTGCAGATTTCTAACTGCAGATTTTTATGGAAGTTGCCAAATCTGTCAAGTTTGACGAGCCTGCTAGAGGTATCCATAAGGGGTTGTGGCAATCTGGCTGAGATTCAAGGCGAACTACCACAATCTTTGGAAATATTGGAGATTGAAACTTGCAGATCTTTACAGAAGTTTCCAAATCTGTCGAGCTTGATGGGGCTGCGAGAGGTGTCCATAGGTTTTTGTGGCAATTTGGTTGAGATTCCAGGAGAACTACCACAATCTTTGGAAAAATTGAAGATTGATTTATGTGAATCTTTACAAAAATTGCCAAATCTGTCGAGCTCGAAGGTGCTGCGAGAAGTGTCCATAGGTTGCTGTGGCAATCTGCTTAAGATTCAAGGCGAACTACCAAAATCTTTGGAAAACTTGAAGATTGAATCCTTGAGATCTTTACGGGAGGTTCCAAATCTGTCAAGTTTGACGGGGCTGCGAGAGGTATCCATTGGTTTTTGTGGCAATCTAGTTGAGATTCAAGGAGAACTACCACAATCTTTGGAAATACTAAAAATTGATACCTGCGAATCTTTGCAGATGTTGCCAAATCTGTCGAGCTTGACGGGGCTGCGAGAGGTATTCATAGGTTGTTGTGGAAATTTGGTTGAGATTCATGGCGAACTACCACAATCTTTGCAAAAATTGGAGATTGATTTTTGGAGATCTTTATGGAAGTTGCCAAATATGTCGAGCTTGACGGGGCTGCAAGAGGTATATATAGGATTTTGTGGCAATCTAGTTGAGATTCAAGGCGAACTACCACAATCTTTGAAAAAATTGAAGATTGAATCATGTGAATCTTTACAGAAGTTGCCAAATCTGTCGAGCTTGACAGGGCTGCGAGACCTTCATATAGGGTGTTGTGGCAATGAGGTTGAGATTCTTGGCGAACTACCACAATCTTTGGAAAATTTGAAGATTGATTCCTGGAGATCTTTACGAAAGTTTCCAAATCTGTCAAGCTTGATGGGGCTGCGAGAGGTATCCATAGTTAGTTGTGACAATCTGGTTGAGATTCAAGGCGAACTGCCACAATCTTTGAAGACCTTGAAGATTTATTCATGCGAATCTTTATGGAAGTTGCCAAATCTATCGAGCTTGATGGGGCTGCGAGAGCTATGCATAGGTCTTTGTGGAAATCTAGTTAACATTCAAGGCGAACTACCCCAATCTTTGAAAACCCTGAAGATTCATTCATGTGGATCTTTGCGAAAATTGCCTAATCTGTCGAGCTTGATGGGGCTGGAAGAGGTATCCATAGTTGGTTGTGACAATCTGGTTAAGATTCAAGGCGAACTACCACAATCTTTGAAAACCTTGAAGATTTATTTTTGTGAATTTTTACGGAAGTCACCTGATCTGTCGAACTTGATGGAACAAGGAAAGGTTCGAATAATTGGTTGTGGGAAGTTAAATTTGGGAGAAGACTGCAAATCTGAATCTCAATCTGAGGGAGAAGACCATGAATCTGAATATGATATCTGAGGGAGAAGATGAGGAATAAGTGCACGTACTCTTGAAAGCTTCTTGATCCACGACCACAAATTGATTCCTTGTGTCCAAACTTTAAACAAATTGAGGTGAATTATTTCATCCAACAACCAATGTTTTCCCTTTTCTGCAATCAAATTCTTTCACAGATATGAACAGAGAAGTTTACATGCACTTTTTAATTACCCTTTCATGAGTTGATGACTGAAAATCTGACGAAGGTATTGAAATGGATACCTCCATACAACCAGAGGGTTCTTAATTCTGTACAAATGTTCGTTCTCTTTTCCTAGTTTGGTTTGGCTTTTTTAGGTATATTCTCCTTGCTTTTATGTTTCAAAGCTGCAGTTATGCATGCATTGCATCGTTTTTATTTGCTCTTAAACAAATTATTAGAGATCCTTGTCGATTTGCTGCTTCACATATTTCGAAGAAGATACCTCTGTTTCGCATTGGAGATAACTTCCTTGTACTGTAAAAAATTAGATGGAATGTGTGTTGGAAGGCTAGATGGCTATGGTTCTCCTCCTAGAACGTTACAGCATAATCAACTCATTGTTGCAACTGTGAAGACGATAGACTCTCTGTATTGATATGCTTATGTAGTCTATTTTTCAGGAAAGCTGTGCTTCTTAGAGGGATTTGCAAATGTTATGGAGAAGTCATAAAATGAAGAAAGAGGAATTTCACAAGGGCAGCAGCATCAATAGTTGGTGCAGCAAACCTTCCATGTCCAAGGTATCATATATCATCTTATAGTTAAGGCTATAATTCAGTAATATCGGTGCCTAGGACATATGCTAAGTCTCAGTCGGGATTAGAAATCATGTAAGTGAAACTCTTGTGTGATCTCCATTATTGCAGTTTTCTAAAAATGGTTATGTCTAGGTGATTATCTGTCATAGAAGCCCTTCCATTCACCTCAAGTTATATTAGAGGATTCTTTCAGGGGTTCAGATTTATAAGAAGCGCTAAGGGAGACATCTCAAACGAATGGCTTTTTGCTGCTTCCCGTTGTTGCAGTGAGGAATTAAAGTTACATAAATTTAGAGAAATCTTTCTGCACAGGGAGTTGTGGCTAATTCAGCAGCTGTACAAATGAAGACCGAATAAAGGAAAATGAAGATGACATTCAAAGTGAAGCGTACATCCACTTTTTAATTACTTTTTGTGAGTTGATTCATGGAAATCTGAAGAAGGTATTGAAATTATGGTTCGTCCATGCAACCAGAGGGTTCTTATTTATGTACAAATGTGTGTTTTCTTTTCCTAGTTTGGTTTGGCTTTTTAGCTATATTCTCTTTAAATGATTTCTCCTTGCCTTTATGTTTCCCAGCTGGAGGTATGCATGTTGATTGCATCGTTATTATTTGATTATGACAATTCATTAGAGATCCAAGTCGAATTGCTGCTCCACATATTTCGAAGTTGATACCCTCTGCTTTGCATTGGAGATAACTTTGCTATACTGTAAACAATTAGATGGAATATGTGTTGGAAGATCATAGCACTATGGTTCTCATCCTGAAATTTTACAGCGTAATCTACTCATCGTGAAGAAGACGGACTCTGTAATGATATGCTTGTATCTAGTTTATTTTCCAGGAAAGGCGTGCTTCTTAGTGGGATTTGCAAATGTTGTGTAGAAGTTTTAAAATGAAGAAAGAGGAATTTCACTTGGGTGGCAGCATCAATAGTTGGTGCAGCAAAGCTTCCATCTGTGATGGAGAGGAGAACTATTTAGCTTCTGAAAGGTAATCACAAATCATCCTACAGTTGAGGCCAAATTTCGATATTATTGGTGCATAAGACATATGATAAGTCTCACTTGGGGTCAGAAATCATGTAAATCGACCCTTGTGTGATCTCCATTATTGCCTCCATTTTCTCGAAATGGTTATGACTGGGTTATCCCTAATAGAAGCCCTTCCATTCACCTTAAGTTATACTAGATGGCTCTTTTAGGTTTTAAGATTGGCAGGAAGTGCTAAGGAGACCTCAAACAAACGGCTTTTCGCCAGTTTCTAATGTTGCCGAGAGGAATTAAAGTTGATGTTGACCGTATTCTCTCTCACAATCTTGGGTGGTAAATCCTGTATTCATCTGTTTTGGGAAGTAAAAGGGCTTTTTGGGCAAACCCGACTCTGTTTTTCATCTAAATGTATGTTCTGTCCATCTGTGAAACTTCAGAGGTCAAGGGCATTCAGTTTTTGCATAATAACTCATCTCCAATATGCTCAAAGGAAATTAACAGAAATAAGTAATGTTGATCAAGACAATTAAAGATGGGGTATTTAGTATGGTGAAAAGAAGTTGTCACACTTCAGCTCCTCTTTTCAAGTACTTCTCTTTAATTGAGCAGGTGCAGGAGCACAGGCTTATATCCCCTCTCCCTTCTCTCTCTCTCTCTCTCTCTCTCTCTGTGTGTAATCTGTCTGTTTATCTTTGCAGAGATTGAAGGTTTGAAAAGGAAACTATCAAGCAAATTAGGTGCAAATTCACTATCAATGCAACCCAATTAGCACGTTCTCTATCATGCCTGAAAATTTCGAGATTTATTGGAGTAAGCTTGACCATATAAGTGGGAAGTTGGAAATGGAGTTTTTTACCAATAACAAAGCTTTCCATGCTGAGACTGAGTATACTTAGAAGAAGTAAAATCCCTTGTTATAGGGTAGATCGAATAATACTCGGTTCTGCTTATGCGTTTCGACAATTACCTTAGCCTTTTTAAGGAATATAATTTGCTCCGTAATTCTTATCTGTACAAAACATCGCCCAGCACGTAAAGAGCGTATTCTCATTTTCTTGCTGTATCGATTTTCTGTACCAATTTCAGAAATGAAATGTAAGGTCTGAATGGAAGTATATGGAGTGGATTCATGTCGATAAGTGTGAAGAATGAATAACTTCTATAACAGCCTGCTTATCTAAATGAACTTATTTGCGGACACAATTCCATTTCTGGAAGAAGATTATTTGATTTTCAGCTGTCTCTTTTCGCAGATTGGCGAGTGTGTTGCTATCTGGTTGAGACCAAACTTTGAAACTGTCATGTGTCCATACTCCGCTCCCCACCTAACAAAGCCAAAGGTAAAGAATTCTGTTCAAAAGCCAAGTCGTATGTGCTTTTCAAAAGCCAAGTCTTTTTCTTTAAACAAGTATTCCAACCCTCCAAGCACTGAGTAAAGAGCTCTTTTGATACAGGAGTGCAAGAAGCTTTTCATCGTCCATTTGTCTGAAGGAGAATATTTTGCTGTACCAAAGAACTTGAAATTGCTAGCCGTCCCGTTGTTTGAGCTCTATGACAACGTGAATGTATGGTGACACCTAAGCTTCTAAACCTCCATTCTTTTATACATCAATTCTTAAATATCTACATGTTCTTATCGATAAAATGCACTTCCAAAATCAATATTTAGGTTGCTTGTGGAGCAAGTCTACAAGTGAGAGGAGAAATAGAAATATCAGGAGTTTAGGATATTCTTTTCCCCTTCTCCCTTCGTCAAGTGGGCGTGTCTCTAAGGGGGCGAGAAAAATAGAGCTTAGTGGCGGCAACCTGTGCCTGCTGTAGGTGGTAGCTACCCTTATGGACGTCTCCAGTGTGGCCGGTGGTGAGACTGTTCTGAGAGATGAAGATGTAAGACCTTGAGGTGGTGCAGCGCTGAGGCAGGGAGGCTATGAAATTTAGGGAAAAAGAAACAAAAAACACAAATTATTGTTATAATATTTGTTGAATTCTAGTCACTTTACTTTGTAAGTAGTTTTTATCAGGTCATTCTGGTAGCTTGATTTGAAATTGTGTAGATTCCTAGAGCACAATAAAAATTCTCTTGATTTGTCCCCAGACCTGAAAGAACTCGACTGGAATTGCCAAATTATGATGTTAGAATAGCGGGGGGTACAGCTGGATTTTTTTGTCATCCCGTTTGCGAATCACTTCTACGTCTACACATGGAATACATGCTGCATGGAGGCTTCCGCACTTTTTGTTGGCAGAGATATGGACCGCTTATCTCCGCCATACCGCAGCAGCTCTCAAGGTTTCAGTTCAACATGATGACCACACGAAAGCATTTGAGGGAGAAAGAAGCTTTCGGTTAATGCTTTCTAATATTTCTCGGGGTCGCTAGGTAGCAAATGGACGGACCTTGACAACTTAGCTAGTGTAGCAAGAGCCTGCCTTCACCTTCTTCTGTTACGATGATTTGTAGGCGAGCCCCTATTCTAGAATAGTTGTCACCTTTCCGACCTGACCAAGTTGTGATTGTTCTTGCCTCACTTGATTATTTGTTTGCCTGCTGTAATCGGTGGCTTCTAGAATCGGGGTTCGGAGTTGCCGGTTGTTGAGATTGCTCCTGGGATGTGTATTACTGTTCGATGAAATTGAGCTGGAACCAGTAGTACTAATAGTACATGCCTGCATTTTCATCAGAGGATTTGGAATCTTCGATCCGGTTGTGTCTTGGTTATACCAGCTTTATTTCAGTTGTGTTCTCTTCCTTCAAGTCTTGGGGGAATCATGGGCCTACCCTAGTCTGGTTATTGGCCGATTCTCCTTTTGAGCCAACTGATGCATCCATCTTATGCTCCGTTTTGGTTTAGGTGATTAATCACACCCAAAACCCGAGCATTCCCTTTTGCAACCGGGAGTACAATCGTCTATTGGATCCAATCTAGAAATCAGATTTGCACTATGCAGCTGAATATTCTCTGAGTGGACCACACCGACGACCATGACCTTAACGTCAGGGCAAAACGCAGCCTAATACGGTTGACCATAGCGACGGGAGAGCTAGGGAATTATTTTGGACTCCGCAAACTGAGGCTCCATTTGTTTTTTGGAAAATGAAAATTCAAAAAATATTTTTCAAAAAAATAATCGCTTTTGTGTCGTTTGAAATAATTAGTCAACCAAAAATGTTTTCATTATCGACAATAATTTTTTCTAACATATGTGAAACTTCAGAGGCTCAAGGGCAATCAGTTTTTGCACAATAACTCGTCTCCAACATCCTCAAAGGAAATTGACATGTTGATCAAGACAATTAAAGATAGGCTACTTAGTGAAGGCGTTCTCGTCCTTTTTGATGATGTTGACCAGAAAATCAATTGAATGCACTCATGGATAACATCTATGATATTCAGGCATTACTGAATTCTTCAATGCTGATATCAAGCGCCGAAGGATTTCGAGATACTTGACATGGCTATTGAGACTCTCTTAGGAGCACCATAATTGCGCTACTTTCCCTGGCAATTGGAGCTCTTACAAGCCTTGCCTTGATTACTTGTCTTTGAAAAAGTGTAGACGTATAGAGCGGCTTGCGGACTCAATTGGCAATTAGCAATCGATACTTGAGTCGGATATCTCCTATGTCTGCTGTTGTAACCACATTATGAACAGATATTGGTCAGCTTTCTCAACTTAAAAAGACAAGAATTATGTGATTTGGGTGGTTGAATTTGATGGTCGATGAGAACCGTGATGGATCTCTCAAATTTGAAGGGACTGTCAGAACTAAGAATTGGGGAGCCTGTAATAAGGTAGACTCAAGTCCTTGACTGTTAGGAGATTTTACAAATTCTGAAGCTTTTTCATCTTGGACCATGGGAGAGTTTTCCTAATCATGACTCATTTGAAGAAGTTGCAGTCAGTTGCCCTAAACTTCTGTGGTAATATGGATTTTGCTAGTCACAAACAACCAGAATCTCCAGAAGGAATGTTAATCAAAGGTCCTGCCATCCTTAATGTTGAGATTTTAACGCGGAAACACTAACGGATCTTGCAAATAAGTCAATACGAAATCACCAGAAAAATTACGATGAACGATAAATGACACCAGAGATTACGTGGTTCAGTCAGAATGTCGGTACCTACGTCCACGGGGAGAGCTAATAATATAATTCACTATAATCGGAGAGTCAGATTTACAATCACTCATGCACTCGAGTGTTTCCCGCACCTAAATTAAGCCCAAAACAAACCCACAAGCCATATCTCATAATCTCTCACAGAACTCTCATTCAGAAAGACTCACAGAGGGAAATAGATATTTGTCTTGTTTGCTCTCGAAAACGGCTGAACAAAAGAACGTCACGTTCTTTTCTTCGTTTTCGTGCGGCTTCAAGAAGCGCCCTTTCTCTGCTTCTTTTCCTCTTCGCGCAGCTTTGTTTTTTATACAAGGCCACTGTGCGGTTGTCCCTTTCTTATATGACTATTCTGCAGGAGAGGAATAAAGCAAACCCTTCTTTCTTTTTCTGACAAAGACCTTTTTGTCCTCATAAACTAATATTAATTCTAGAATATGTGAGTCAATTCTTTGTCCTCTAGTGACTTTCTTTGATCTGTACATATCCAAAGAAAGTGTCTCCCTCCTGCACGCAACATAAAGAAAGCTCAAGAAAAGTCAAACGGTTAGAGATAAATATCAATCCCCTTCGCCCGAATAATCCGGATTTGCGCGAGATACTTGAAAGATGCACAACAGATTTTGGACAAATCAAAATCTTCCAATGAGTCTCTATATACTGCTCAAACTCGAGACACTAACTTAACAATCTCCACCTTGGCTCGATGTTTGAAGCCAAGTTATAGTGCTCATTATCCATCCTGCTCTCCCAACGCCCCCACAGGCGCTCACTCTCCACAGACGTGTATCAAGCTCAAGTAGAGCTTGAACTTATATAGAGGAGTGAAGTCGGTCCACATGTCCGCCGGATTCTCCATCACAAGAAATTTCTTCTTGGTCACATCTCCTCTTGACATGCTATATCTGATGCAAAAATTTCGGTTACCAATGAACTCGATTCTCCGGTGATATTTCTGACTTTTATCGAACACCACATCAACCGAATGTCCCATGTCAACATCACTAATCAAGTCATTAGACCACACTGCCTCTTCAACTTTTTCTGTTGTTACCATGTTTCCGGTCTCGGTCGTCAACGAGACCATAGTATCTCCCAATGATGCCTTCCAACTCATAGTACAACCGGCAAAAGTAAAGGCATAGCTGCTCAGAAGTCGACCATCTTTCGGGTTCCCTGTGTGACCCAGGTTCACAAACCTAGTTCTTGTCACACTACCCGAACTACATTCTCCTAAATATATCCCAACGTACGTCGTCCCTAATAAAATCAGGAGAATCCACTTCACATCATCACAATGTATATATGTATTAATCGTATACATTTTCCCAACTACATGTGATAGATCAAGCCTAGTACTATCCATGGTATAATTCGGATAACCAACAGTACTAACATGTGAAGCATGGGACAATTGCTCCACCTCCATCCAAGTACACTGTGACAAACTAGACAATTTATAATATGCAGCAAGCGGGGTACTTATAGAATTTCTTCTAGCAGTCTCTCTCTGCATCACCGTACCCGAAGCTGTCTCTATTGCACCCAAATTATCTATTTTAATATCTGCATACAACTGTCGCTCTATCTCATCCACTTCCACCGACCACCTCGAAGCTTCATCAACTGTGACCTTGGAACAACTGTTAACTACTATGGAAGCTAGCGACTCTCGGGACTCTGTCACATTCGTCGTACTCCGAACATCTCTAGGCCCTACCCGAAGCTCCACCTGTTTCCGAACACCATCCGGATCTTTCTCTTCAATTGATCCTTCACTCCTTTTAAGAAACAGAGCAAATTCGTCAAAGGTAACATCATTCTTGAACATAAAATCGGGTGAATCTTTCTCGGTGCACCACAGCCTGTATCCCTTCACCCCATGTGCATAGCCTAGGAATATGCACTTCTTTGTCCCCGACACCAGCGCGCCATCACTCACACGAGCATAAGTAGGACAACCAAACACTCTCAATTTGGTGTAATCAACAGGCTTACCTGACCACGTTTCCTCGGGAGTTTTCCAATCAATTTCCGGTGATGGTGATCCGTTGACTAACCAACAAGCGGTATTAACTGCTTCAGCCCAGAAATCTTCATCTAATCCAGCATTAGAGAGTAAAGAGCGAGCTCTTTCTAATATAATTCCGTTCATCAATTCCGCAACTCCGTTCAATTGTGGTTTATCGGCAATAGTGCGGTGTCTCACCATGCCTTCCTCTGCGCAAAATTGACTAAGCTCATCGAAACAGAATTCTAACCCTTTATCGGTACTTAGGCAGATGATCTTTCTTCCTATCTGCTTTTCGATCATCGCCTTCCATGACTTGAACCGACCAAGCACTTCGCTCTTGTGCTTAAGAAGATAAATCCAAACTTTCCTTGAAACATCATCAACAAAGGACAATACATACATGGCACCTCCCTTAGACAGAGCGGGAGAGGGTCCCCGTAAGTCTAAGTGTATGCAGCCTACAATCTTCGAGGTCCGGTGAACTGTCGTCTTGAACTTCACTCTCCGCCGACTACCGATGTCACGGTGATCACAGAAATCCAGCTTCTCAATTTGATGACCCCCTAGTAGGCCCCTCTGACTCAGAACAACCATCTCCTTCTCACTCATGTGCCCAAGTCTCATATGCCATAACTGTATTGTATCCTCACCTGAAGTATCGGAGAATCTAGTAGACGAGCTAATCACTGTCTTTCCCTGGAGTAGATATAACCCACGTTCTATCTTTCCTTGCATCATAGTAAGAACACCTCGAGAGACCTTTATAACTCCACCTTCAGAGAAATCCAAGTATTCGAACCTATCAAGAGCACTCAACGAGATAAGGTTCTTTCTCGGTTCCGGTACATGCCTCACATCCGTCAACGCTCGCACCACTCAATTGTGCATTTTAATCCGAACTGTTCCGATCCCCACTACTTCACAAGCAGCGCCGTTTCCCATAAGCACCTTACCACCCTCCGTGCAGCGATAGGTAGTAAACCAGTGTCTATGAGAAGTCACATGATAAGAACATCCAGAATCAAGCACCCATTCATCCCCTGATGAACTCATGGCAACTGTTAACACAACATCAGCATCACTAGAACTACTATCAGCTGTGGTAACAATATTACCATCACCTGCAGGCTCCACCTTAACTCCTTTACCCTTATACTTCGGACAAGCTCTCCTATAGTGCCCTATCTCATTACGGTGATAACATCGACGGTTCCGAACATTAGACCTCGATTTAGAACGGCTCTTCCATCTGTTACTTCTAGACTCTCTCTGTTCATCTCTACCACGAATGAACAAACCTTGCGCACTACCTTGCGTCAAGTTATCTTCTCGTAACTTCTTTTGCCACTCCTTAGATAATAAAGCAGACTTTACCTCTTCCAAAGTAATCGTAGTACGCCCCTGCAATAATGAATCCATAAAATGCTCAAAAGAATCCGGTAGAGATGCTAACAACATCATACCTCGTTTCTCATCGGGCAAGGCCTCGTTGACGTTCTTCAAGTCCATCATGAGTTTGTTAAACTCATCTAAGTGGCCTTTGATAGATGTGCCTTCAGCCATTCGAAACTGGAACATCCTCTTCAGCATATACAAGCGATTGTTCAAACCCTTCATAACATAGAGTGCCCGAAGTTTAGCCCACAATGCTGCGGCATCCTTCTCATCAGCTATCTCTATCAACACCTCATCCGATAGGTACAACATGATTATACTTCTCGCCTTCTTCATTAACATGTCCTTGTCGGCATCATTCATAGTTTCAGGCAACCCATCCTTGCCCTCTAATGCCTCAACCAAACCTTGAGTCGTTAATAACACCTCCATCTTGAGACTCCATAACCCAAAGTTGTTCCTCCCATTAAACTTCTCAATCTCAAATTTCGCTCCAGACATAATTGCAATAACAGAATTTCCCGACAATGATCAGACAAGCAAAAGTCCCAAATCAACTGTAGAAACTCTAACCTGGCTCTGATACCAATTGTTGAAATTTTAACGCGGAAACACTAACCGATCTTGCAAATAAGTCAATACGAAATCACCAGAAAAATTACGAAGAACGATAAATGACACCAGAGATTACGTGGTTCGGTCCGAATGTCGGTACCTACGTCCACAGGGAGAGCTAACAATATAATTCACTATAATCGGAGGAGTCGATTTACAATCGCTCATGCACTCAAGTGTTTCTCGCACCTAAATTAAGCCCAAAACAAACCCACAAGCCATATCTCATAATCTCTCACAGAACTCTCATTCAGAAAGACTCACAGAGGGAAATAGATATTTGTCTTGTTTGCTCTCGAAAACGGCTGAACAAAAGAACGTCACGTTCTTTTCTTCGTTTTCGTGCGGCTTCAAGAAGCGCCCTTTCTCTGCTTCTTTTCCTCTTCGCGCGGCTTTGTTTTTTATACAAGGCCACTGTGCGGTTGTCCCTTTCTTATATGACTATTCTGCAGGAGAGGAATAAAGCAAACCCTTCTTTCTTTTTCTGACAAAGACCTTTTTTCCTCATAAACTAATATTAATTCTAGAATATGTGAGTCAATTCTTTGTCCTCTAGTGATTTTCTTTTATCTGTACATATCCAAAGAAAGTGTCTCCCTCCTGCACGCAACATAAAGAAAGCTCAAGAAAAGTCAAACGGTTAGAGATAAATATCAATCCCCTTCGCCCGAATAATCCGGATTTGCGCGAGATACTCGAAAGATGCACAACAGATTTTGGACAAATCAAAATCTTCCAATGAGTCTCTATATACTGCTCAAACTCGAGACACTAACTTAACACTTAATGTGAGTTGATCGGGTTGTAGTACTTGGTAGAGAAGGCTAACATGTGCAAGGCATCCGATCGTTCCAACTTGAAGACGTTCAAATGATTCAGCCATTTCTTGAAAAGTTCATAAGACATGCTTAGCAGAGGAGTTCATTGTCCAATGAGAAGTGCAAGTGGTGCTTGAAAGGTCCTGCATCCACAACCAAGCCTTGTCGTCAAGGAATATTTGAAACTTACACAAATTGCTTATTGCCCCATGTCAACTCAGCAGATATTCATTGCTAAGTCATCCCCACGTAGGAGGGAGAAAATTTTTAAAAAAAGCTACGTCAGCACTTTCCGTTAACCTAAATTAGATGAAATTAACAAAAAGACTTGTACCAATTTGGCAAGATTTAGGACTTGATTGCACTTTTGTAAGTTTTAAGGTTCCATTGTACTTTTATGGTAAGTTATAGGACTTTCAATGCACTTACCCTTTTAAAATTTGAGTTTTTTTCTCTTATGAACAATCTCATAATAAAAGTTTGAAATCTTGAACATTTTTTCCATTTCCAATTTGCAATTTCATTGTTTAATGATCCAAATATTTTATGATAAGGCGATCTTTGTTGAATTTTTTACAATGTTGATTTTTTGAATTCAGGCAATACCCGTGAATTTTTAAACTAGAGCAAAGTGGCCCATAACAAAAAATACTAGATGAAACCAGGTAGCTTCCTAGAAATTCAGATACTTCAAATCATCTTGTATATATTCATTCTCAATCCATAAACACTTCAATTGATATCCCAACGATCCTCGCAAAGATGTCCTAGTCATAGACCAAGCTCTTGATCTTTTAGGAGTCTCGGCTCCGGTTTCATCCACTGTCATGAAGTCGACGGATTGATTTCGAGTTATATGAGAGGTTTGATCGTGTTCTTACCTCACGCATTTGGTAAGAAGTGTCGTAAGGAGTGAATCGTTGCACGGCTAGTTATCCAAAACACGAAAGCATCACCGCATGGCAATGTCCGAGTCATGGTGTTCCTAGAGGATTTCATTTCCACATGCGATGCAGCCGGTGGCACATTCCCGTTAGTCGCTCGACAGGCTTGACAGCCTTTCTTTGGTTCACTTTACAACATACATCACTAAAATGCACCGCGGAGTATCATCAAAAAACTGGTTCGCTAGACCAAGAGTTCATGCTGAAAGGAAAATTCAATCAAAGGTAGGATATTGAGGTTAACTTCTGCGATAGACTTGAAGCTGATTTCCCGTCCAATCTCAACTGACACAGTAAGTGTTCACTCTGCCATTTTGCGTCCTCTTCATTGAACTGTGTATATTTACATCCTCGCTACTTGTCGTCAGCATCGCCACAGGAGTAGGTAGTGTACTGAGGACAAGATGGGTGAGACATACAGGAAGACAATTGCATGGCTAGTTCCCTTTTGTTGCAAATGCCAGGTTCCCTTGCTCAATCTGGATTATGAAGGTGACTTCGTAAAAACCTATAATCTGTGTACGTTCTAAGATTTGCATCAACATCGATCACAATATATTTCAGTCATGTGATGTGCTAGAATTTGCGTATCTCTGTCTGTGTTGGCACTTCTAACGGGAAAGCCTCTCATTTGCGCACCACTATGTTTATAAAGTAGTTGGTGTAGCCATGAAGAAGGTGGTCGCTGCTCCATAAATGTAGGAACGCTGGACTTATCCTTCTGAGCCCTATATTTTATTCAAACGGATTGTGTATGGGTTCTAAGTTTTTAAAGGGAAAATGGATCCAACAAATTTAAATTGAATCAAATGGATCAAAAATGGGTCATACACTTAAACCCATTTTCGACCCATATTGGACTCATTTTTGACCAATGAGGGCAACTCCCACAAGTTGCAAATGGGCCCACGGCCTCAAAAGGTCAACTTGGTTATTTTTCTTTTAATATTCTATTTTTATAAATGAATGAAAGAAATCAGAAAAGAAAAATATAGTTAAAAATATAAAAATTACTGGTTGACCTCCGCTATCTCGACCGCCAACCGCTGCCGTCGGCCCTCTGCCATCAACCACCGCCAACCACCACCGGTTACCGCCATCTGTTGCCGTCCATCTCCGCTACTCGCCATTGACCACCGCCGGTTGCCGCAATCAACCATCGCCATCCGCCACCGCGGACTACCATCGGACACTGTTGTCCACCGCAAACCACCATCGGCCGCCACCAATCATCGCCATCCACTGTTCGCCAGAGAAAAATAAAATAAAGCATACTTTTTAAAAAATAAAATATTATTTTTAATAATAAAATATTTTTGAATAAAAATTAAAAAATTCGAAAAAAATAAAAAAGGAAAAAATTTCACTAGACTTTTTATTGCATGCAAGTATTTTAGTAATACCATTGTTTATTTTATTTACTAGTTTTTTTATTGTTGAATTTGCTTTTTTATTTGATGTGAAATTTTTATCTGGTAACATATACATGTAAAGAGTTTAAAATTGGTTCAATGAGTCATATACATTTTCTTAGAATATTAGTGTGATTTGGTAATATGGGTCAAAACGAGTCGGGTGGGGTATGGGTCGATAGCGAATTAGGTCGAGTATGGGTCGATTGCGGGTCGAGTCGAGTATGGGTCATTGAATATGAGTTAAGACGGGTTAGACGAGTCAATATGAGTTGGACCATATTCAATTGACTCAAAACCAACCCAACCCACCCATTTGACACATCTACTTCTAAAGCACACGGGCCAGGATCATTATGTCATTCTTGATGTTTGATATCTCCTTTCTGACTCATAAAATTCAGATGAAGAAATGTTTTGGTAGCAGAATATAATGTCATCAATGGACAAATCTTAAAACGTAAGCAGAAATACGGAAAGGGACAAACGTGAACAGCAATATATTTCTTAAGATGTGACCTCTATCTTTAGTCCTCCATCTTAAGCATGGGGAACCCGTCTAACTATGAAGCTTGGTTTTCTGTGTGGATTTTCTTCCTTGTTCTTTTTGTAAGCACGAGGATGTAAGTTCCCTAAATGTATTAGCAGATGGATTGCCTTGTAATATCTCCACCTTCTTGTTCGTATCATTCATAATTCTTCCCTGTTGGTCTACATATTTTTCAAGTCGCAGACATTTGCAGTTAGGTCCCGACATGCGGTCATTAGGTACCTATGTGTCACGACCTAAAAAATAAACAAGTTAATTTTCGGGCTAATGGATTATCGGGTTAATTAATTAACTAACCTAACTCGGACTCTCCCAAGTCCATACCAAATCGCAACTTAAGGTTCAAATAATTAACATGCAACGTGTTTTGAATTTGGAGTCGCCACTAATCATTTTCGGTAGGTTGATTAGAAACCTAAATAAAATAGCGGGAGAAAACTATCTTATTTCCGCGAACCAGAGATTTTGAATTCGGGGATTTGGTTACGCTAGATTACTCTAACGCCCTTTCGGTACCATTTTCATGAAAAATATTTGATTTGGCAATTTTGATGGATTTTACTTGAAATTCAAAGATGCAATTTTTTTGGTTTTTTTTCTTCTTTTTGATGGGGATGTAAAACATTGAACTTTGTACGATATACACCATGGGTGATTTAGAAAGAAAGAAAACGCAGCCAATCACGAGTATTTACAAAAATAAATTAACATGTAATAATGCTAAATTTTGGGACACGTGACATGTCTAAAATAAACAAACAAATGTTCACACCAAACGATTACATTTTTGTAGATCGAGATGGAAAGGGTTACGTTCTATTACACAAAATCTTACTCACGTACACGTTATGGCTTCCTTCAAGATCTCGGAATTGGAAGAACGTGGCTATCGTCGAAAAAAGGCAAGTAGTGGCGTTGTTGGATGGCGAGAGGCGAAGTACGTGCCGTGACTCGTCGAAGATGATGCTCGGCTAAAACTCTTTTCTTCACTCTCAAATTTTCTCTTACGATTTTTCTCAAGAACTCTCTTTTTTCCTCTCTAAAGAATTTCTCTCACAAATTCTCTCAATACTCTTCCACTCTAAAACTCTCTCAATTCTTTTTCACTCTCCCCCTAAAACTCTTCTCAAGAGCTCTCTTTTATAGGCAAAGTTCTCCATCCTTCATTCTTCATCTTCACTTCTTCACCTTCCATTTTCATCTTCTCTTCTTCATCTTCATTTCTTCACCTTCCATTTTCATCTTCCCTTCTTCATATTCATCTTCTCTTCTTCATCTTCCCTTCACCATCTTCCTTTCATTATCTTCCCTTCTTTATCTTCTCTTCACCATCTTCCTTTCATTATCTTCTCTTCACCATCTTCCTTTCTCCATCTTCTTTTGGTATTTGCAATGCAGTCCCTGAAGTTTCAAGTATTTGCAATACGATCACCGAAGTTTTAAGTATTTGCAATACAGTCCCTGAAGTTTCAAATCTTCTCGGTGTATTTTTCCATCCCGTGCCTAGTCTAGACGCATGCTAAATTAAGTGTTCCGCTTGCCCAAATTATATGCCAATGCAATGTACGCTAAAAATAAATATGTGAGATGATTTTTTATAATTTTTATGCAAAAAATAGATTAGTCAAAATTTAGGCGTCAACAGCTGCCCCTCTTTGAGTGGAGGCTCGTAGAGGTTCCGCTCAAAGACAAAATTGAACCCTAAATTTTGACAGTGCAAATGATGAATGAACTTTTTGGCGGGAGTTTTAATCCCATTTTTTATGTAATGAAGTGATGCATGATATGCAAGACTGTAAATAACATGTGTCATAATTCCCTTTTTCATGTTAGAGAAACCTTCACATGGATCGCATACAAGAATACATGTTTTACCAAATTTCTCGTAAGCTAATGGTTCTCTTAATTTCCAAGCTTCTTTTTGCGGATGCAAGGATTTTAAGGTATCGGTGCCTTATCCGTTATCAGAGACTTCTCCCTAATGCAAGACAACGCAAGATATGTATGTCGTTTGAGATCACAAGAGCTACGTCGTTGTGAGTCGAAAGAAGTGAAATCAAGTTCACAAGAGCTACGTCGTTGTGAGTTGATTAAATGTTGAAATCGCCGGTGCATATGTCTTCACGATTCGACAAAGGGGAACCAAAATCATAAGAGCTACGTCGTTATGATTTGGTTTGGATCAAAATCATGGGTGCTTATGTCTTCATGATTTGATAAAGGAGCCGAAAATCATAAGAGCTATGTCATTATGAGCCGACTAAAGGTCAAAATCACCGGTGCATACGTCTTCGTGATCTGAAACCGAAATCATAAGAGCTACGTCGTTATGATTTGATGAGATGTCAAGATCGCCGGTGCATATGTCTTCACGTCCCGAGAAAAGAGGCATATTGCCCGAATTGAACAATATTTGATAGGAGCACCATCGAATGGAATCGATAAGTACAAAAGGGGTATATTGCCTCGAATTGAATCATAACAACTATCATCGGAAGAGTTGTTAATTTGAAAAAGGGTTCGAAAACTTACCCGAGTTCTCCAAGCGATTAATCAAGGAACGAAAGCAGTTGCTCGTATCGTACCTGGTAGGCATTTGCCAAAGAAAACTTGCTCATTCAATAATCCTTGGATGAATTTCGAGACCTTGGGAGGGAACTCGAACATCGGGAATGTATTACCTATCATAGAATGTCGAGGTAACACACACAAACATATTCAACAATGAGTATAATGCAATCACTCATACTATGGTTCATGCATAACCATTCATCAAGTTTGCATTACCAATTTTGTCCAGGGAGGTTCTCACATTACGAATACCTTGAATGTGAGCTGAATGGGGGACTTCGGTCCGAAAGGGCTTTCTCTCACTCTCGAGAAAAGCTATTTATCCTGTCTGCGAGGATTCAAGAGAAATCACTCAATCTTTCCATCATCGCATTCGATAAGGATCCAAGTAATCTCGCAATTGATACGACCGAGCCGATCTGGAGGTCTTGATTAGGACCGTAATGAGAGCTAGGTCAAAGGTTTACAAAGGGGACTCTAGTTGAGGCAAGGCTGCTGAAATGAATTTCTTCATCATCCGCTCCAGATTTAGAAGTCAAGAGCCCCGCAAAAATGAGAGAGAAATAATCTTGCTCGAACTTCTTCGAGTGATGCTTAAAATCATTTAACTCTACGTTAACTCAAGTGCCCTAATCAGAAGAGACTTTGGAGGGTTATAACGTAGGCTAAGATTGGGGACCGAGGAACGAAAAGGCTCGTTTTGGCTCAGAAATTAAATGAGAAGGGGCTTGACGTTGGTGATCATCGCCGACTAGTCACCGATCTTGGTCTTCCGGAAATGTCTTCGAAAGAATACCATCATTGAATGAGGGATGGTAGTCTTCTACTTAAAATTGCACTTTGCAAACCGATTTCTTGGGGAGTCTTCTTCACAACAAGTATCCGTCAAGGATTTGCAAGAGACACAATGCAAACATGTATATGGAATTTACAACTTAACATGCAAAAATGTACATTCAAAATTCAGAAGTACTTTACAAATGAATGTGCATTGGCCTTACTTTTGGTAGGCACTTTGCTTTTCCTATGCTTGAAATTTTCATATGAGATCGCTCTTTGCTTTTCTTACTCCCGACTCTCATTTTTCTTTTTTCTTCTTCTCTTTTTTTTTTTTTTTAGGAGAGATTTCTTTTCCCTTTTTTTTTTTTTTTTTTTTTTTTTCGAGAGCGGGCCCTTCTCCTTTAAGCTGAGTTTGCCTCTCCCTTTTTTTTTTTTTTTTTTTTTTACAATCCCATGATTTTGAACCAAGAATTACAACAAACATAAACATTTACAAAGAAAAATTATGTAAACATAAAAAATCTAGCATACAAGAAATGAGTCCATTCGGGAACTCTCTGTTGACCCGACCATCTCCAATTCTAATCATTGGGAAAATGCTATCTTCATCTTTGGAATGAGCAAATGATCACCAACATGGGTTTAAGAAATGAATTTGCAGGCTCAAGTGGGCTATGCAAAGAATGAAGTGTATAGGATAGAGAAGTGAATGCTCTTCATCATCCTAAGGCACTTGAATTAAAATTCGAGTATAAATGCAAAGAAACACCCGAAGATTAATGTTAGTCCGAGCAAGAAAATTTCTAACCATTTACCTCGTGTTCTTGCTAGAATTAACCCGTCTGGACCCCGATGTGGGGTGGTTCTTGACGAGGGTGAAGAAATGAAACCACCGCTCAAAAGGGGTAATCAATGGATAACTTGTAGTGTTTAGGATAGAGAAATGAACGCCTCCGTCACTTCAAATATCGTACCTTTCGCGAGAAAACTCTTTACCTCGGGAATGCGGAATTTTGCCACCGTTTATCTCGCTTTGAAAAAAATTGGACGTGTTTGGGAAATGATTGCCTTTCATCATCCTGTCATGCCCCATTCCATACATCCGATGTATCTTATGTAGTTCATGTTCCTTATTCGAGTTGGTAAATTAAATATGAGGAACAGTCATGCACAAACTATGCAATGTATGAGTGTTTTTGAGCATATAAAATGTAGCCACTTTTTATCTTGGTGCAAGCACGTAAGAAAATTTTTAGGGGCGTGGATCGTGAGTTGCCCCCGCTCATGCAAATGAGTTGCAAAACTTTATTGTCTACTTCGAGACATGAGATTGTCAAAGGCTTCAAAAAATTTCTCGGTTCATTAATTTTAAAGAGAAGGGATACTTCCCTATCCGGAAAGGCAATGACCCCCGTAAAAATCAAAAGGGAAAGCGTCAATGTACGTTCTCATGTTCTAAACGAGTTGAAACGATACCGCTTTACCCTTGTACGAATTTCTTGTGAACTTTGAATTGAAAAGATTAACTCATCTCGGATCGATTGTATGTCCGGGATGTTATATCTCCGGTTTTGTAACCATTGGGCTGAGCTTCAATCGGCATTGAACTGCGAAGCAAAAAGGTTTTTATTAATCTTTGTACATTGATGCCAAATCCCAGGATCGAACCCGGGACGCCTCGGACCACTGTCATTCCCCCAACCACTAGGCTATGGTGATGTTGGCGTCCATGGTTGGTTCGCTTTTTGCTATATCGTCCTCAAAACAGTTGGCAATCCCCTGTTGAGAATGAAATAAGATTAAATTAGAGTTTGAAACGACTAAGAGCCAATTGGGACGATACGGAGTTACCCATCTTTGAGCCCGCTTGGTCTTTTACTCGTATTCTCCTAAGTAAGGCTATTCGGAATCTCTCTTTACGGATGTTCAGGGGCGTCGTCCACAAATTGATTTGCTACAGGCCTAGCTTAGTAAGGAACTTACGCATTTGACAAGAGAGGAGAAAATTCGTCCTTTAACTCTAGGCAAATTCTAGACAGTTAGAAAGTAAAAAATATCCCACGTAGGGGAACTATACATGGAATTAAAGGAATATTCATGCGAGATTGGTTCCACCTCTCTTGCTGGCCACTTCAACGATCAACCGATTACGTCTTGGACTAAACACCAACAATCGTTGTTTGAAAACCCATAATAACTTGCTTCGGATCACAGCTCTGGAGGTCCTTCATTTCCAAACGAGCTCATCAAGGTAGCAAGCTCATCATCAAAGTAATCTTCTCGATTTTTCGAGCAATTGATACTCGAATTGGGCATTGTTACTTGCTAACACCGGTGACGATTCTTTGTGAGCGACCGACTCCTTAAGCTTGAGCATCCGTCGTTGCTCGGGAACTTGTAGGGATGATCAACCGGTCCGCTACTAGAACCACCAGCGGAATGTTGGTATAACCCTGTATTCTTGATTGGGAAGTGGCCGGGTACCTTTTGCTCGGTAGGTTTTCCGAATTGATCTTCCACCCAACTCGGTCCGGTCGCCTTGGTCCCAAGCTGCATCGTGCTTCCTCGGCTTATCTCTAACCCTTTGAAGGTGATTTGTGACACTTTGCATGGTGAGTCTGTCTATATTCATCATTTTGTGTACAGCCAAGTGGTCGTGTTGAATTGATTCCTAGTCGTCGAACCGCCTCAATGAATATAGAATGAAGCTTGGCGGACCAAAGGGGCCTTTTCTTTTGGACAAAATCGTCGTCGTCGCCTTGGTCGTGGTTTTTTTGTACGAGTAATTGCTTCCTTACAGCATGCTGCCAAATGTTTTGGAGCACTTGAACGCAGACCGGCTTCATAGGACGTCTCGAGCACCATACGATATGGCCCTCGTTATGAACTGCTGATCATTACTTGCGATACTACGATGACCTGTATGTCCAACTCGGAATCAATGATCTTTAAGAGACTGAAACCGTCCATGTCGATCCCTACGACGGCCGTGACGACGATGTCAAAATCATATTTGTACCGCCTCAACACTTCTAAGGCATCCGTTGCCTTCGCATAAGCAAAAACCCCGTACATGCAACTTCTCAAAGATAGCAACGAGGATTGAGAGGGAAACGGGGTTGCCATCAATGACCATGACTCGCGGATCTTCGGGATAGGAAGGTTCCCATACTTCCGCCCGGAATGAACGTGTTTTTCTTTTAAAACCTTCCATACGTAGATCGAAAATGGTTGTTTTGACCGGAGACCGAGCTTTAGATGTTCTCGGACTTGCAAAACAATCGCCCGAAAATCACAAAAGTGACGGTGGTCTTTCGTGGACGAGTTCGGTGGTCATTTATAAACTTTTTCGATTTGTTAGTCTCGCATATAGGTTCTTGCTTTTTCTACGAAAGAGGACAACTTTTTCTCTCCTTTCCGGTCTTAGTGCCTTGGATCCATTTCGTAATAACTCTTGCCTCTCACTCAATCTATCATCTTTTTCCTTTTCGATATGTAGGAGCCCTCAAATCTTTTCGCTTTCTCTATGAACGAGGCGGTTATTTCCCTCCTCGATCTTTTCGGTTCCTCCTACGAACGAGGCGATTATTTCCCTCCTCAAATCTTTTCACTTCCTCCCGAGGCGCTTATTTCCTCGAATCTTTTTGCTTTCTCTAATAACGAGGCAGCTATTTTTTCTCAAATCTTTTTGCATCTACCTATGTGAAGGCTTTTAATGCTTTTCCTTTCGGCGTTCAACCAAATCGACAAAGAATTCACGCATTTAAGCATGGTGATATTTGCGGATAGTACTTGTTCTTTGCCCCTTGATTAACTCTAGGCGTAAAAGGAAGAATGTCTCACATGGGGACTTTGTAACGAACAAGTACATTCATTCACGCATGTCTCTACTTCTCTTGAGAATTCATAAGAGCTAGCTAGTAATGCTCAAAAGAGTGATATTTTGAAAGCCCATAATAAAAACTCAAGCTTCATGTAGGCTACTGATTCGGAGTTTCATCGGTGTTGAATTGGCCGATCGTGACATCGTGGAAACTCCAATTGTAGTGATGCATGTCACTTCCCTCGAAGGGCATCGGTTCGCCTCCGCAAGGCCGACTTTCCGGGGATGTATCCCTAACGAAATCCGATTGTGCGAGAACTTGCTCGGGGGATGAATCGATAAATGAGCATTTTCAATGCTCGGATGTGGCTCATCAAGGAACATGCCACCAAAGGTGATGGGGTTGCTTGCAGACATGGCAAATAGCGATGTTAAGAGCATCCCTATACCTCTTGATCTCGTGAAGCTCTTCATTTTCTTCCTTTAGAGACGCAAGTTCATGACTTTCACTTTGAACCTTCACTCGGGCCCGCTTATTTTGAAACCAAAACCCGACCTTCAAGGGCTCCATTCCTAGCTTTCGGCTCAACTCATTTTTTTCGTTTCCCGTTCACGTAAGGGCACTCCTTGAAGGCAGCTTCGAGCTCTTTGATTTGATGTTTTCTTTTACGGGGTTGACTACGGCTGCTCTTGCCGCTATTGTTGTTGCTTTTATCGAGATCTTGAACTTCACCGCCAAGGGAGTTGGGTTTTACGGCTTCTGCTGCTGGATCCGGCCTCGAAATTCAGCAGTTCATTCTCGGGGATGTCTAGGTTGGTTGCCTCCGGTAAGTGCTGGTAGCCTCCAAACATGTTGGATTGAAATACTTCTTACTGCTTTTTGTTCACTCTACTCTCCGCTGTATGCTTACTCTCTCCAAATTCTTTTGAGTAAACATGCATGTTCCAGAGCCTCCCTTTTAACGTGGATGAAAACCACTAAGCCGATGCTTCTCCCAAGATTTTGTGTTTCCCGCTCTGTCTTCTTCATTTCCTTCTGACACGGTGGGACCCTCAAATCTTTTACGCAGTATGCTTGTCCCTCTTTTAATATGGCGGAACCTTTAAGTCATTTCGCAACTTTTTCGAATTCGTGAGCCTCGAGATGGTAGATCCGTGATTCACGGACGAAACGTCCGTAGTTTCACCCATATAATTAACTCGGCCCCCACAATAATTATTGCTATGACTTTTCCCTGCCCTTTAAATTAGGATTTAACGCCGAGATGATCATCGCTTTCATATCTTCATCTCCAACCTTCTAAGCACTCTTTCGCATCCATTCTTTTTCGGTTGCTTCAACAACAATGGCCTCCCTCCCCGCACACGTCTTCTCGGCCGAGGTTTTGACCAAATGGGAGAAACTTTATAATCTCCTAGGCCAGGGCTACTCTTATATAGCCAATCATCCGGAGGTCGAAACCGAAATTCGTCTTATGTTTAGGGATATGGACACTACTTCTATTCAAGGTACCAAGTTAGAAGAGGAATATAGGATCTTCCCTACCCTCTTCACTAACTTCCTGGAGGCTTACAATCACGCTCATCAAGATGTTACTTTGGCCTATCTTGTGAGGGCACGCTATCGGGATCGGACGGATAACTTGGTGTTGGCCGGTCTTGTAGGCCGACAATTATAAGAAGGCCCTTGACTACGGTAATGATCAAGTCTCCTTGCTGGTTCGTGAGAGGGGAAACTTGGTGGAACGTTTGGCCATGTCTCGGACCATCTTTGAGCGTGATCCGCTCAATATTGCTTTGAAATTCCAATGCACATGGCTGGAAGAAAGGATGGACGATCCGACCCTGGATATAGCCCGCGGGAGAATGCTGATCCATGACTTGGAATCTGCTGTCGAGTATCACGAGGACAAGGTAGCCGAGCTTAAAGAGAAATGTGAGCTCCTCCTCTTTAAGTTGGCGGATCTTGATTCTCGAAGCGATCGGTGTAGGCGGAGCATCAATTGTATGGAGGACCAGTTAAGCTCCTTTGTGATGCTCATTAGGGCTCGGTTTGGCTTTACGTTCTCACCCCGATGATCTATTTGTAAGGCTTTCTGATGGATGAAACGAATGCAAGTTTTTACCGATTTCATCTTGGTCGTCATATTTTTTCGCAAGATAACCCCTTTTACTCTGTGAATATGTAAATCTCACGCTACTGATGGCTGATTCAATTGGGCCAAAGAGACCCCCCATTCGAAACGATCTCTCAAAGAAAATTGGTAGCGATGAAACAAACGAATACCCAAATGTGAACAACTTGAAAACATCGGAGTAAATCAAGTATAATATTTCTTTACAGAGTCAGAATTCACCGGGTTGGTAAATACACGACCATCCATCTCGGCCAGAATCAAAGCACCACCAGGGATCACCTTCTTTACTATATATGGACCACCATAGTTTGGAGCAAACTTCCCTTCCGGGAGTGGGACTATTGGCAACAATTTTCGCAAGACCAGGTCATTGATCCGAAAATATCGAGGCCGAACTTTTTTGTTGAATGAATTAACAACCCTCTGCTGATAACACCGGCCATGACATATAGCCTTAATTCTCTTTTCATCGATCAGATTCAATTGGCTTGCCCTCTGCTGGATCCATTCAGCTTCCGTCAAGATAGCTTGAGACAAGATATACGTAAGGAAGGAATTTCCACTTCAACTGGTAGAACGGCCTCCATTCCATATACAAGAGAATACGGGGTTGCCCCGTAGATGTCCCGGATCGAGGTCCGATACGCCATAAGTGCAAATGGCAACCTCTCATGCCAATCGCGATAATTTTCAGCCATCTTCGCTAAGATTTTCTTAATATTCTTATTGGCGGCTTCTACCGCTCCATTCATCTCGAGGACGATATGGGGAAGAGTTCGGATGCTTGATCTTGAATTCCTTGAACAATTGGTCCATTAGCTTGTTGTTCAAGTTTGAGCCATTGTCGGTGATTATGGCTTCGGGTGAACCATATCGAGCGATGATATCTCGACGGATAAATTTCACGATATTTCGTGCTTGTGACCGCTAAATAGGATGCGGCTTCGATCCATTTAGAGAAATAGTCAATTGCTACCAAGATGAATCGATGCCCATTGGATGCTTTAGGATTGATAGGGCCAATAACATCAATGCCCCACATAGAAAACGGCCATGGTTCGGATAACCGATGCAACTCATTCGGAGGGACATTAATCTTGTCACCATGAATCGACATTTGTGACGACTCCGGACATGCCGAATACAATCTCTTTCGAGCGTGAGCCAATAATAACCCAACCTCATAACCTTCTTAGCTAACATGTGGCCATTCATGTGTGGACCACAGATCCCTTCATGCACTTCCATCATCAGACGAACCGCTTCGGTTGAATCAACGCATCTTAGCGGGGACGGAATCGAATGATCGCTTGTATAAATTTTCTCCATTTAAGAAGAACTTCGAAGCCATCTTCCTTATGTACTTTTGGTCAGATACGGTACTTTCTTCAGGGAACTGCTGCTTCCGAATATAAGTTTTGATGTCATGGTACCACGGCTTACTATCGGGTTCATCGATCACGGCCATACAATATGCCGGCTTTTTTAATACCTCGATTTTCGGTGGGTCAACCTCAAGTCCATCGGCGATTTGTAACATTGAAGACAAGGTAGCCAATGCATCAACTAATCGATTATGAGTCCCGGACGGATACTCAAATGAGATATCCTCAAATTCCTCCACCGGTTTATCCAGATACTCATGGTAGGGTAGCAATTTAGCATCTCTCGTCTTCCACTTTCCAACAATCTGAAGGATAATCGGAGCGGAATCTCCGAACACCTTGAGTCGGGCTATCCCCATTTCAATCGCAGCCTGCAGACCGAGGATGCATGCCTCATATTCCGCTATATTATTTGTGCAAGGGAATACCAATTTTGCGGCCACAGGATAATGTCGACCACCTGGAGATATCAGAACCGCGCCCGTGCCCGATCCCGATAAATTGACAGCTCCGTCAAAATACATAGTCCGGATGTAATCTTCCACCGACATGATCCGATCCTCGAAATAATAGGCATCATCATCTCGCCCGGATTTTTAGCTAGGACATCCGCTATAGCCCGTCCCTTGATTGACTTTTGGGACAAATATTGAACATCAAATTCGGAGATGAGGATCTGCCATTTGGCAAGTCTACCAATCAAGGCGGGTTGATTAAGCAAGTATTTGATAGGATCACACTCTGTCACCAGAAGTACCCGGTAATGCAAGGTATATTGCCGAAGCCCGTGCGATGCACCTTCTAACGCCGCACATGTTTTCTACCGTTTCGGTGTACTTCATTTTCGAAGCAATGAATTTCTTGCTCGGATAATAAATGGCTCGTTCTTTTCCATCCTCCTCGCCTCTCTTGTGCTAACATAGCACCCAAAGACTCACTAAGGATTGTGAGGTAGAGGATTAAAGGTTGCCCGTGTTGGAGGAATAAGCACGGGTGGACTCATGAGATCTTGCTTGATTTCCCAAAAGCTTCTTCACATTCGCTATCCCATTGGATTAGCGCATTCTTCTTTAACAGCTTGAGGAATGGCTTAGCGGTTTCTGATAACCGAGAGATGAATCGAGCAATATAGTTTAGCCTGCCCATCGGACTTCGAACTTCTTTAACCGTCGTCGGCGGCTTAAGCTCACGAATAGCCTTGACTTTAGAAGGGTCGACTTCAATACCCTTATTGCTTACCACGAATCCGAGCGGCTTGCCCGAGCTGGTCCCAAAGACACACTTGGCGGGGTTGAGGCGTAACTTGTACTTTCGGAGTCTATCGAACAATTTATTGAGCGTTTCGACATGATCTTCTCCATGCCTTGTTTTTGCTATCATGTCATCAATGTAAACCTCAATCTCATTATGCATCATGTCGTGGAAAAGGGCAACCATGGCTCGTTGGTAAGTAGCTCCAAAGTATTTACGAGACCGAACGGCATCACCGGGTAATGAAACATTCCCCATGGTGTGGTGAAAGTGGTTTTCAACTTGTCATTGACATTCATCGAATCGATTGTACCGGAGAAACCATCCATGAATGAAAACAATTCAAATCCTACGATCTTGTCAACAAGTACGTCGATATGCGGGAGGGGAAAATCATCTTTAGGATCGGCTTTATTCAAATCTCGATAATCGACACGGACCCGAATACGCCCATCCTTCTTCATGACTCGGGACTATATTGGCAACCCAATCGAATATTCTGTAGTCTCAAGGAATCCGACGTCAAGCGCTTCATGACCTCCTCTTTGATCTTACGGACCAATTCAGTGCGGCCCTCCTTGACTTTTGCACCACCGGCTTAGCCGAAGGATCTATCGGCAAACAATGTTCGACAATGGAACGGTCTAGACCGGGCATATCTGCATAGGACCAGGCGAAAATATCCTGGTAATCCTTCGGGAGCTTAGTCAAGCGCTCGATCATCTCTTTGGAAAGGTTTGCCCCGATCTTAACTTCTTTAGGGTTTTCGCATCGCCTAGGTTGACCGAGACAGTTTGTTCACCGGTCAAGGGCTTGATCTCCTCATGTCGTTCGAAATCCCGACGAATTTCCTCATAACTGACTTGCACTCATCTAGGTCGTATACTTCGAATCCACTAGATTTCCCTCCTCATGTATCCCCACGAAACATAAAGTAACAAAATCAGAAAAACAAACAAGGTTTAATTGTGGTGTTTTTTTTTTTTTTTTTTTGAAGAACTTTATTTATTTATTTTTTGTTATTATTTTTTTCAAAACCGTGGGACATGAATTCTTGAAGAAGCCCAACCCTCGGGTTCTTACCATGATGACAAACTTGTTGGTCATTGGTTATCGTCATCGGGTTGGTTTGGGATACTTCAACAAGATTCGAAAAATAGTGCAATTTTATTGATATGAAATTACATCTTCTAGGAAAAAATTCAAGAGTGCAACACGAGAATAGAAATCCCAATGTGACCCAAAACCTAAAGGAAACGAGAAAAGGTCCCACGCTGAGGGATTGCATAAACATAAAGATGTTACTCCGAATCTAAATCCTCCAGAGGATCATCACATATGGCATTGACGAATGATTTGGAAGGTTTAGGTGCTGGGTAAGGTTCCTCTTCATGCGCTCCGTCTTCGGATATAGCAGCAATGGATACATCGTCAAAACAACCAGCGATATCGAAGACCCCTTCATCCTCTTCGGACCCTATTGGCTCAACTGGAATATCTCGATCCTTCGGTGTGTCGGGGAACACAATCCCCAAGTCTTCTTCGAATTGGGTCAAATTATCGTAACCTCCAACCACTCCGGCTGATCGGAAAGTGGTATATAGAGGTGGAGGTAAAGGGCTGCATGCCCGCTTACCGCGACCCATTACGCCTCTTTTATATCCACGTCCTCGACATCCCGGACAAGCTGTATGAGATTGGCCTTTGGGTTCAATTGGGGTGCGAATCCCTTGGCCATGTCGACCTAAACCCATACCGGGTTTGAAGTCATTGCCAACCATTATCTTAGCCACCATAAGAGAAGTGGCCGATATTTCGGAACCGGCAAAGGACTTTCCGGTGATGCATGGATGGTGTGTACTATCTCAAAAGCGTGGTAGGAATCTTCTTCAACATGAGTCGGCTCGATGTAAGGGATGGCCGTCTCATTGAAAATCTGGTGATCTTCCTCCCCATGGACAAATACCAACTGCGTTCGACCACGAACTTAATTTTCCGATGAAGGCTTGATGGGACAGCTCCGGCATTATGAATCCAAGGTCGGCCTAAGAGAAGGTTAAAGGCCGAAGGAATGTCTAATACCCGGAAGAGAATGTCGAACAAAGAAGGCCCGATCTCGAATCTCCAAGTTGATCTCGCCCAAAGACATCCTTCTTTACGCCATCGAATGAGCGGACGGAAGTCTTGGCCGTCCGCAACCCGGCCAGGCCGATTCCAAGACGATTCAATGTGGCTAATGGGCAAATATTTAGTGCCGACCCGTTGTCAATAAGTACCCGAGCTACGTGAGTTTGCTTATGTTTGACATTATGTGCAAAGCTTTGTTATGACCTCGCCCTTCAAGAGGAATCTCATCGTCGCCGAATGCAACCCGATCCTTTAGAAGGATCGTCCCCACAAAGTTCTCTAGTTTGTCCCTGTTCAACATTCTCGGGTACGTGAATTTCGCCGAGTACCTTCATCAAGGACTCCCGATGCTTCTCGGATGACCGTAGAAGTTCGAGTAGGGATACCCGAGCCGGTGACTTCCGCAATCGGCGGTCGACAACGCCTGTACTCACTTGCCTTGATTACGGCCAAGAATTCCTTAGCATCTTTCTCGGTGACTTGTTTAGTCGGTTGGTCATCACTATAAGCGCGTCCCGATCTTGTTATCGGGGCAAGATCGTAGGACCAAGGAACCGCCTTGTCATTAGCGTACGGAAAAGGCCGAGGCGAGGCAATGACTATTCCAAATTCATCATCCACTACATCTTCCAAGGCGGGCATGTCTCGCTAACTGCGGGTCATTCTTGATCAAGTTAGTCACTTTAGCATCTTCCACCCGAGACTCTTGAAAAGTCCCGGGTTGGGTCAAAGCTGCAAACTCCCGATCCCGATCAATGACAATCCGGGATATAGTGGCCATCGTCCCGTTTGACTTGCCCGGACTATGAATCCATTCTTCGTGAGAGTGGAGACCTTTTCCTTCAATCGATCGAGTGATATCGGTTCACCGACCTCATAATATCCTCGCCCGATCGAGCATTGAGAATATCAGCTACTTCCACCTTAATAGCACCAACCTGTCTAATTCCCAGGCCGAATACAAGCATTAACTTTACTTGAATGATCCGGCAAAGGATTATTCCGGACATTCGGCGGTTTGTTGCCTTGGAACGAGAATGCCTTAGAATCAAGAAGATCTTGGATCCGATGCTTTAACACGAAACAGTACTGTCGGTGTCATGTCCAAGCTCCCCGCAAAGGGTAATCACATTTCTTTGATGGATCATATCTTGGCGAGCTCGTGTTACCGAGTCGTAGAGGCTCGGAAGTCGGTAAACCTCTCTTACGTAGAACCGCGAGTACTTGCGACGGGGTTCCCTGGTAGAGGGGTAAATTGCCGAGGGGGCCGTTGATTCCCTCTTTGTCGTTGCACGCCGAAATTGGCCTGCTGCTGATTTGGAATCAGCACGACCGGGCGTGCGGGTCGTGGGTTTTTGACCGTAGGTCATGTTGACTGTGGGGCCGGCTCCTTGTCTTTCCTTACCGCAAACCTCTTAGTTGTTGTGGTGACATCATCGTACCAACCTTTCTTCATACCGTTCTCGATTTCTTCAGCCATTGCGATGAGATGGCTGAATGACGTAGCAATGACGGATCCCGCAGTCGGGTTTTCATAATTCGCGGCGAGTGGAAACAAACAACTTCATGAGCTCCCTTTCCGGAGGGACCGGTTTCAGCTTGAGATGCCACATTCCTCCACCCGGTGGCATACTGCTTGATTGTTTCTCCTTTCTTCATCTCAAGCCGTTCAAGATCTTCTCTCGGTGGTGAGCACGTCCAAGTTAAAGCTGAAATGTTTGATGAAGGCATTAGCTGCCTTCTCCCAATCATCCATCCGATAGATCTCGTAGTCCGTATACCACCTCATGGCGACTTCTTTTAAACTAGCCTGGAAAGTTTGGACCATTAGGGGGCCGTTGGTCGCGTGCTTATTCATTCTTGCCTCGGTACATCCGGACGTGCTGAACCGGGTTAGAAGTCCCATCATACTTCTCGAAGTCGGGCATTTTGAACTTCTCCGTAACCTGTGACCTTTGAAAAGACAAACAAGTCAATCTGGGGTATGTTGTGAGTCCCCTCGACCTCTCGGATCCTCTGTTCCATTTGGGCCAACCGCTTGGCCGTATCACCATTCAACCCGGGGGTCATAGGGCTGGCTTGGGGGATTGGGACTACGGGCGGCGTGCTCGAGCTCACGCCCGTGAAGATCACGTCTTCTAGTGGCATTGTCTGATAGGGAGCAGTTTCCAGGGCTTTACCGGAGTTGTCCATAGGAGGAATTGGAGCAGGAATGGTTAGCGGTGGGCTGGTGGTGGATGATTGAAGTTTGGCGGCGAAGGCAGCCATCATTTCTTCCATCTTTCGGGACATCATCCCTTCGAAGCGCTCGGTCAAGGAGCCAAGTTTCTCGTCTAGGGCAGCACCGACGGTGGCGTTGATGTCGGCCATCTTCCTCGCGACCGATCGAGTAATATGTGGAGGATCCGTGATAAATTATCTGTACGTAGTAACAAACGCAAAATGAGTACAGAGAGCAAGAATATCGAGCCGGTCCATGGCATCCCTCTAGACTCAAACGAACAAAGTGATTATAACCAAAGGATTGAAACATGTAATTTTCAGTTTGTCCGCTTTTACAAAAAAATCCGTATCAATTTGCACGTTGATCAAAACAAGTCCAACTTTTACGAGCTCATAGTTGAGAAGATGATGAACAACTTTTATGTTGGCCAATCGGACTAGAAATGCACGGATCAAAACAGTTTAATGTGTCTTTCCAAAAAATCACGTTCAGAAAACTGTTATAACCGCATGTTGTTGAAAAAACGAAGGGCCATCTTAAATTATGAATTTAATTCTGAAATTTTGTAAGACATTAGTTGAAACATAGGTCTACAACTTTCGTGTTTGGCACTTACTCAAAACTCGATCATAGAATTTAGTAAAAATCGTACAACAGGAACAAGCCAAATCAGAATTGAGGACAACCGATGAAATTGTAAAAACTACATAAGCAAAGTGTGAAATTGGAAATAAGACGATGAGATTCCTAAACAATCAACCTATGAAAGTAAATACATGACTCAATTTAAGCAAACCAAGGAATCAAACGGTTTTTCTTTTTTTAGAGGCCACGTGATCTATAGACGAATGGGCCTTGAAGGCGCGCCGCAATCGTGCATTCTCCTTTGCCAAAGCATCTGCCTTTTCTTGGGCCTTCATCGCCTTCTCTTCGCTGGCTTTGAGTTGAGCTTGACGGGTATGCTGCATTGTCACGATCGGGATCTTCGGGAGTATCTCGGTAGGGGATGTCATGAAACCGAATATACCGAGTTGTGGCAAAGTGACTCCTCATTTTTCCGGTGAGCTCCTCTATGGGCCAAATCAGCTTCCGATTAGAACACTCTCGCCAAGCCTCGGAATGACGTCTCGGTTTACGCTCTGTAGTTCTCGTCCTTCTCAAATTGAACTTGGAATTCGTTGGGCCCAAGTGAAGGTGGGATATCCCGCAGAACCCGAAATTGTCGTGTAACCCGAAGAGGCCGATAGCTGGTTGCTCCATAAATGCCCATCAAAGGCACGGGTTTCTCGGTCGCCATGGCACAATCGAGCTTCTACCACTCGGAACCATACAGCTTGCCAAAGGAAAATCTTAGGATTTGGATTCTCGAATAAATGGACCCACTGCGTATAGTGCAAGTTTTTAGTTCGATCCTGCATTTGTTTAAATCTTAAAATAGGGTTGTTAGTCATACCCATTTCAAATACAATCATGTTTTCCCCGAATTGAGAAAGGTGTGAGAAAAACCAGATTTGTAAAAGCTCAATTGGGGCTCGAAAAGTCTTATCTTTTTCTTTCTTGTTTTCTTTTTTGGAATGAGCGAAACATGTTAGTGAAATGAAAGTTTCAGCAAGGATGGTGTTTACAAAATTGACCCCACCACAAACTTGTTTTACCGTGCATGCTATCACGGGATCTATAGCGTTCTGACGGAATGGAAAAATGATAAGTCCGAAAAAGGTTAAGATAAAAATCTTAGATCTCATGAGGTCGGAGTTATTTTCAAAACATTCAATGAGGAAAGATAATGGGCATGCCCGTGATTTACCCTTGAGCACTTTTTCAATTTCTTTTTTAGTCGAACCCAAAAATTCAGCAAGCACTACCACCGGATCTACCCGAATAGGTGGTTCAACCACATCCAACTCAATTGATTTTCCAATGGCAATACTGTATTCTTCCAGAGTGGGTGTGAGCTCAAACTTACCTCCGAACACAAACGTGGTCGTCTCGGGGCACCAAAAATGAGCAAGTGCTTGCATGATCCCGCTTTGAACATCAATCTCAAGAATTGGCAACATGAACCCGATACGCTTGAGCACGTACTGCTGGCCATCCGGCTTCAACTTACCCCATAGCTTCTTGAGCTCTAGCTTTGGAGTAGGCACGAAACGGATATCGTTGCGACCCATTCGTATATAGATTACGTGCCAATTAAATCAACCTAAACCATGGACCAGCCCCAAAATAAAAATGAGATAACAGGGCATAAGAGACAAGAAATTACCGCTCGTAGGAAGAAAATGTCAATCACAAAGACATGCACATGAAGTGTGGATTCAGATTTTAGTTCTTTTAGCAAAATGAAATGAAAGACAGAACGACATGTCGCAGGCTCGCGTACGTTCATCATGACTAGTTGCTGCCTTGCATACATAGTCACGACTAGTCGGGTCCAATCATCTCGGCTTGGTTCGGTCGACAAGAGCAACTCTCATGCATCATAGCCTTACGTGCATGAGAATAACTCTTGAGCCATTTTTTGAAGAATTCGGGATCCAAGCGGGATAACCTTTAGCGAAGCCTTACCGCCAAGGTTAAAGAACCACATAAATACCATCCCGAAACTATCGGGTGACCCGGGTTCGGTCACAAGTCAAGGTGGTGTAGTGCAATTATATAGAGGTATGCACGACATTTTAAAAGCAATCAGCACTCCGATAGTTCAAAAATTAAAATTCTCATCACCAAACCCGCAAAACGAGAGGTTAGCCACGGGACTCCTCCCCTTATAACTCCCTTTCCCGCAAAACCATTTAACACCTAAGGATTAAAATTCAAAAAAGATTGCCGGATCAAGTGATTTTATTTTTCATGAAATTATTCTGGCCTAAGTCCTCTTTATTCCCCGGTGGAGTCGCTAAGTCAGTCACGACCTAAAAAATAAACAAGTTAATTTTCGGGCTAATGGATTATCAGGTTAATTAATTAACTAACCTAACTCGGACTCTCCCAAGTCCATACCAAATCGCAACTTAAGGTTCAAATAATTAACATGCAACGTGTTTTGAATTTGGAGTCGCCACTAATCATTTTTCGGTAGGTTGATTAGAAACCTAAATAAAATAGCGGGAGAAAACTATCTTATTTCCGCGAACCGAGATTTTGAATTCGGGGGATTTGGTTACGCTAGATTACTCTAACGCCCTTTCGGTACCATTTTCATGAAAAATATTTGATTTGGCAATTTTGATGGATTTTACTTGAAATTCAAAGATGCAATTTTTTTGGTTTTTTTCTTCTTTTTGATGGGGATGTAAAACATTGAACTTTGTACGATATACACCATGGGTGATTTAGAAAGAAAGAAAACGCAGCCAATCACGAGTATTTACAAAAATAAATTAACATGTAATAATGCTAAATTTTGGGACACGTGACATGTCTAAAATAAACAAACAAATGTTCACACCAAACGATTACATTTTTGTAGATCGAGATGGAAAGGGTTACCTTCTATTACACAAAATCTTACTCACGTACACGTTATGGCTTCCTTCAAGATCTCGGAATTGGAAGAACGTGGCTATCGTCGAAAAAAGGCAAGTAGTGGCGTTGTTGGATGGCGAGAGGCGAAGTACGTGCCGGGACTCGTCGAAGATGATGCTCGGCTAAAACTCTTTTCTTCACTCTCAAATTTTCTCTTACGATTTTTCTCAAGAACTCTCTTTTTTCCTCTCTAAAGAATTTCTCTCACAAATTCTCTCAATACTCTTCCACTCTAAAACTCTCTCAATTCTCTTTCACTCTCCCCCTAAAACTCTTCTCAAGAGCTCTCTTTTATAGGCAAAGTTCTCCATCCTTCATTCTTCATCTTCACTTCTTCACCTTCCATTTTCATCTTCTCTTCTTCATCTTCATTTCTTCACCTTCCATTTTCATCTTCCCTTCTTCATATTCATCTTCTCTTCTTCATCTTCCCTTCACCATCTTCCTTTCATTATCTTCCCTTCTTTATCTTCTCTTCACCATCTTCCTTTCATTATCTTCTCTTCACCATCTTCCTTTCTCCATCTTCTTTTGGTATTTGCAATGCAGTCCCTGAAGTTTCAAGTATTTGCAATACGATCCATGAAGTTTTAAGTATTTGCAATACAGTCCCCGAAGTTTCAAATCTTCTCGGTGTATTTTTCCATCCCGTGCCTAGTCTAGACGCATGCTAAATTAAGTGTTCTGCTTGCCCAAATTATATGCCAATGCAATGTACGCTAAAAATAAATATGTGAGATGATTTTTTATAATTTTTATGCAAAAAATAGATTAGTCAAAATTTAGGCGTCAACACTATGGTTGATTGTCGTGGAAAGCCTTGGCCATGCCTAATTTTCTGCCTTGGGAACAGGTTTATTGTTCTGTTTGATGCATAATGAATGAATTTAGTAAAGTTACAAGTTTTGACGGTCTCTTGTAAATCACAGATTGTGATGGGAGCGCACAGCAGAAATCCAATACCGTCATCCGTGTATATCGTCAAGAGGGAGTCCAAATTCGAGCCTATTAATATATCTAGTTGGACAAGTTTTATGTTTCGATGGTCTCTTGTAAATCATGAGTTGTGTTGGGAGCACGCAACAGAAGTCTAATACCTTCATCCATAGAGATCCCCAAGAGAGAGCCCGAGTCTGACCCCGTTAATATATCCAGTTAGACCCACCTTCACTCAAAAGTTTAAGCCAAAACCAATAAGTTCCGGGTCAATTTGGATATATTAAGTTGGTCACAACGCACAGTAAAATTCCAATACCTTCATTCCATCGACTCTATTATCATTTGTTGGGAACGCACAGCAGAAGTCCAATACCTTCATCCGGGGAGATCGCCAAGAGGGAGCTCAAGTCCGAGCCTGTTAATATGTCCAGTTGGACCCACCTTCACTCAAAAGCTTAAGTCAATGGGTTATGGGTGAAATTGGATATATTAACTACTCTAGATCATATCAATTCTCCAATATGGGACATCTCTAATACAACTCACACACGCATCCTAACAGATTGTTAGGTTTTTGTCCTCTTGTCGAAAATTTTGATATTTCATGGAAGCATAGTTTTGATATGGGATGATAGTTTGTGATTTGAATGTGTGCAAATGTATGTTTGTATGGTATAGTGGATTCTTCTAGTTGGCATGCGTACAATTGCTTGTCTAACTTTCCTTCCCACTTTCACAGATTCCAGCATGTTCTTCTTTGCAAGCTGGTCTTCTCCCGTTCCTCCAGATGTCTTTCAATTCTTGCAAGATTCAACTAATAGCTTCTGGATTGAGTTTAGAGAAAATCTAGGAAACTCTAGAAAATGGATCACAATTTCTAACGGCTCTCATACTCATCTTTTGAGCAGCAGTGGGCGCCGAATTGATGCGGGTGAAGCGGCCATAATTTTGCTTCCTTCAAATATTGCTGTTTTCACCCTTGATTTTGCTGGGGTAGAACATGTGACTTTGGGGTGGGAATGAAGTAAGTTTCTACTAGTGTATTGGAGCAACTATTGTCGTGTTTTTTGTTCCAAGCATTTGTTTTTCAAGACAGACATGCGTACCGACAAGTGTTCCTAGTATTCTTTTGTCAGTTCTTTTTCCTCTTTATAATATCTCACACACACGTAAGTTTACATGTGAGGAAGACCATGAAAACACTTGTGGCTGAATGTGCTATGCATACTTTATGCCCTAAGGAAAGATTTAGCATATATAAGAGTCCCCGTAGAGTGAAACAACCGAATTGTACTATGGTGTGGGGTTATTATGCTTTTAGAGCCAATATTTGAACCACTCAGTTGAAATTTTTATCGACATTGAGCTTCGCATAAACGTCATTCTCATCTCTTCCAATCAGACAAGAAAGTTCAAATCAATAGGAAGGAAACGTAAAAAGCACATAATCAATGATGAGAGAGATGATTTTTGCGAATGATATATCATACAAGAAGGTAAGTGAAGAATGATTGTTTAGGAGGTTAGCACTACAATGCCTCTAATTATGAGATTTCCTCTCCCTTGAAGCTACCCAATGTAATCAAACAAACATGCATTAATAAACGCCCTTTTGTAATTAAGGCTGGACTAGATAGACAAATCAAGAATCGATTTAGTTTCGGACTTATATATGTACTGTTAAGACTCAATTTTCTTCAGCATTTTTAATTCGTGTACTTTTTATGCAGATACTTCGAGGCACGGGCAGGGAGACTCGGCTTCTGGAAGCCCATGAAAATCCTGCAAATCCCGTGAGCCCATGAAGTCCAGACTTTTAACATGTGCGTGTGGACATGTGAATTTATTTCTAAAGTAGGAGGGGTAGTCTGAGAAGAATATGCTTTGATATAACTTGCATAGTTATACTTAAACATTTTAATTTTATCAATTTACTATTAAACTTTTTCATAATTTGTTAATCTAGTCCGTTTAGCCAATTTTGATCATAACTCTCTAACATGGATGTCGGCTCTCCTATGTGGCATGGCCGCTTTTGACCAAAACGGTTTTTGCAATTTTTTTTTAGATTTTTGAATTTTCTTCTTGTTTTACCTTTCCTTTTCTTTCTTTTATTTTTTTCCTTCTCCTTTTTTTTTTTTTATCTTTTGTCCCCTCTTCTTATGTTGCTGGTCTTGGCAATGGTGACGATCTCCTAGGCGAGGATGGCCATTGCAGATCTTCACCCCTACCAGATTTTACGAGAGCATTTGTTTCCGAGGGTGAGGGCTTACCAGATCTATTCATAGCCCTTGCTTATTGCCGATTGCTGACCATCGTTGAGACTCGCCACAAGCAAAAAGAAAAAAGAAAAAAAATGAAAATGAAACAAAAAGAAAAAAATCAACGAAAAGTATAACAATCGTCAACGTCGGCGCCAGCCGTTAGGTCGTGCCATGTAGATGCTAGTGTTGACTTGACCACCACATCGACAATTTTTAGCAAAAATTAATTGAAAGGACTATATTGACATATTGTCAAAATAATTAGGATTACATTGGCCAAATTAAAAAGTTTAGAACTAAATTAGCCGTCATATAATAGATTTTGAACTTTGTCAACATTTATCCTTTTTTTTAATCAATTTAACTAGTTGTTGACAAATATTCACCCGACTCTGTGCCTCATACTTGTTTTTTTTTTCTTCTTTTTCTCTCTCATTTCACGGAAAATCACAAAAGAGTACAGGTTCCAAGATGTGTAAAATTGACCAATTCTAAGTAAGATTTGTAGGAGAACGGCGTGGCTTCCTCCATTCCCCAAAAACTTTCCTCTCTCTCTCTCTCTCGCTTCTCCATCCTAGGATTTCCAGTCATCACTAGCGAATCTGAGAGGGAGAGTTTTGCTTCTCTACTTTTTCTTGTTTTCCTTCCATTTGGGAGCTTTTCTCTTCCGATTTCTAATTTAGATCTGAGAGTTTCTCTCCCGTTTTGGTGATATTTCTATCTCAATCTAATCTTATGGGTATGTTATCGAGGTTTCACTTTTCTCGAGTTTTGTTGGTAAATAAGTTCAGTTTTGAAGAAGATTAAAGGAGCTTCATGAAAATTTCGCTCTCACAGGTGTTAGATCTATGCTTGTTCAACCTTTTGACTTTACTCAGTGATGATGTCGGGGATTTCAAACATAGGCACATACCGTCAAAAGGAAAATCCATAGCGTCAAATGGAGTTCTCAATGTGTACAAATTACTGAAAACAGATTCGGTAATCGGCCGCCGATTTTGGTATGAAGAAGTTATAGGTGTGCCCTTTAAGTGTGTGACCTACAATGTTGTTGTGATGACTTCTCTTATTATCTGGAGCTCATTCTGTTTTAAAGTTAGCTGGGATTTATTTGGGTTTGAAGTTATGCTCTTTAAACTGATCTCTTGTATCTCGATCGAGGAAGTAAATGAAATGGTATTTTGACAAAAAAAAAAAAAGTAAGATTGCTTATCCCTAGTGGCCACTCTTATCATTTGGGAAGGGAGAGGAGGGGGTTTTGAATTCCCACCTTCGCGGGAGTTGGGGTGGGAACGCGTGAGGAGAGAGTAGGATTTCACAACATGTGTACACACATAGCACACCCGGTAGCTTGTAAAATAGAATAAAATAGGGCCAGACGAAAAAAAAAGGTAAGATTGCTTGTGAGAATCTATGAGCTAAGGGGGCCTAATTCCCTAAAAAAACCCCAATTTTAGGTCCAATTCTCAATCTACCCTGCCTTTTTTTGTCTCGAAAAAAACTCAAACTTTAGGTACAGTCCCAAATTTTCCCCGAACTTTTTTTTTTATCTCAGAAAATCCCCCAAACTTTAGGTATAGTCCTAAATATGCCCCAATAATTTTATTTTGTCTAAACAAAATTAAAATTGTTAATATATTCTCATAACTAGCTCATGGTACAGTCCCAACTTAACAAGACATTTCCACATCGGCAAAAAATCCACATTTGCAAAGTAAAGATGCCATAAGTACATACTAACGTGGCATTTTCACATGGATAACAAATCCACTCCAATAAAGAAATTCTCCAAATGAATCCATTCTGGGATATGAAAACCGTGGACGACTAACTGCAATTTTGTTACAGCAGGCTAATGGGGCAGATTTGAGATTAGAGTAACAATTTGTATTTTTTTTTTAGATAAAAAAAATTCAGAGTACATTTGGGACTGAACATAAAGTTTAGATTTATTTCTGAGACAAAAAAAAAAAGGTTTGGGGCAAATTTGAGATTGAACATAAAGTTTGGACTTTTTTCCAAGACAAAAAAAATTTGGAGCATATTTGAGACTTGACCTAAATTTGGATGTTTTTTAGGGAAGTAGGTCGAGTCGAGGGTGGCTTTAGGTTAAATACACGGCCCACATTGGAATTTGTATTGCTTAGGTGCGAGATGAACTTGACTTTTGAAAAGTGAGATCTTCACAATAAATATGGATCATTAATGTAATTGTCTCTAATTTGTATTAACTAGAGCAATCTGATACATCTCTACCATCTATGCATGAGCCGTTGCATTTAATTTCTGGTCAATCTAATTTATTAGAAGCAAGAATGGAAGAATTATAGTACAAAGGAGGGGCTCTTATAAGATCAACACAGAAGCAAACGCAAAAACAACAACCAAAAAGACTCAGAAACAAAGGCAATGTGACATCTAACCCTATTGGCTTTCCCCATTTGCTTTCTCATTACTCCCGAGCCTTCTGGAACCTATGGCTTCAGTAGCAAACTTATCCCCATAGATCGATTTGACACAAAGCTCTTTCCAAAGAGTCTCAGCCCAGAAGAAAGACATCAAAGAATCTCTGAAATATCTCGAGCTCATGTGTGTCAACTCGAATCCATGGTTTCTACAAGTTCAATGGACCGTAAAGAGTCAATACTACAAAACCCCAATGCGCTACAAGCTTCGGTTGTTAAGGGGAAATTCAATTATTTCCTAACCACCATATCAGTCGACACACGTCCATATTTTTCGACCTTGGTGGTTGATACGGGTAGTGTGGATACACGGATGCAATGTAAAGGATGCAGCCGTTGCTTCTTCAATCGTCAAGGTAATTTCAACAAAAGCCAATCACGATCATACTGGCTCTTACCTTGTAAGGATCCTCTTTGTGCTCCTCGTCTATGTAAAAACAACATTTGTATGTATGACCAAACATACTCTGGACTTGGATTTGGCGATGGCTATAGTAAGGGGCAAGTCAGATCAGCCACCTTCACCTTATATAAAAGAGGGTCTCCTCGAAAATTTCCCCACACTGAGTTTGGTTGCGGCCTAGACAATTACAACTTGGGTTGGGAAAAGAGCGGAGAACATAACAATATAGCAGGGATATTTGGCTTGGGATTGGGACAACGATTCATCTTTATGCATTATGTCAACGAGACTAAAGCCCGAATATCTTATTGCTTGCCTTTGCTTGACGGCGCTATCACGTATCTCCATTTCGGGGGCGACGCATAGGGAGTCAGAAGACCGGGGATCATGATGACGAGATTAGTTCCTGACGTAACTCTGTACGCGGTTAAAACGATCAGTATTAGTATCAACGGGAAGCGCCTAAACATAGAGCCTCCAGAGTTTGAAATGAGACCGGCCCACACAGGCGGGTTTATTGTGGACTCGGGAATTCCTCATACAGCTCTTGTTGAAGCCAACTGGATTTGTGCTACGACATGCCTCATCGGAATTTCACAGCACTAGACTTGACATATCATGTTGATGGAGCTAATCTTCATCTCCCCCCTAGAAATGTTTTGAAGTTCTTCAATGCGAGCTTCTGCTTGATGGTGATGCCTATGCGAGACCCGGGACCCAGCAAGCTTGGAGCACTTCAACAGGCGAATTTCCGATTCTTGTTCGACTTTAGAGCACTAACTGTCTCTTTTGCACCCATAATCTGTCGAGTCCATTGAGAATCAAACAGATCGAGCAAGGAATAAAAGAAAAAAAATTAAGCACAGCAACGTTCAAGGTCCCCTTGTGTACTTGTCTTCTAGATATTGATATGGATCCAATGGAGACAACTTTTCGTTAAGTTTATTTCGTTATATGGAACTGTTTACTCTTTGCGTTCTTGACAGAACATAAGGCTTGGTTCATGGGAGAAAATTGAGTTATTTTGGCCATGGATGACTAGTAGGACAAACTGCTGGTTCTCGAATACAAGACCACTTTGCGCTCTACAACATGAAGAATTAGGAAAAAGCTCAAAACATTTTGGGCTTAAGTACACTATAAGTATCAAAACTTGTGTATGGCGCTCACTTTAGTATCAAAATCTACAAAACGATCACTTTTGTGCCAAAACTTTCAAAATGATCACTTAAGTGCCAAATTTTTTGAAAAACGCTCACTTCAATGCCAACTCGGGCGAGCCATGTCGGCTCAAGTATTAATAAAAAAAATAGGCCACGTCGGATTTCCGGTGAACCACGTCACCTCAAATTGGAGTTGCCACCGAAGTAAATATTTGTTAAATTTTTTGCCATTTAAGTGATCATTTTAAAAATTTTGACACTAAAGTGAGCGTCATACATAAGTTTTGGCACTTGTAGTTACTTTAGCCGTTTTTGTTAAAGAATTGCCCCCTTCTAATTAACTACATGTGACAATAATCAATAAAAAAAACATGTAAGGCTATATTAGACTAAAGAAACAATCCATTCAATTTGCAAACAGTTCAAGTGGACTGACAGACTAAAGTTTCTTCAGTCATTTTTTTAAATGTATTATTGTTAAAATATCACGTCCACGATGATCGGCTTGTGTTGGTACACTCCCAATTCAATACTGGATATGGATAGCGACAGTACGAGGATGTAAGGCGAATGGATAACCCAATTGCTTGTCCATAGAAATATGTGCGCGAGATAGAAAAACAACTGCATGGAAATTCATGGGGTGGAAAAAACATATGTTACCGAGAATCGCAATTCGCCACACGAGTAAACGCTTGGAACATGCACGAAACGCAACATGCATGAAGCGCGTGGAGATAAAAATCTCAATTTTATTTCTGATTCAATAGCCAGAACTATTTACGAAATAGTATCATACCAATATAAATAGCCTAAAAGTTTTACTGATTCCATATTAGGGTGCATTTGGTTCAGCTTTCCCAAGGGGTCCTCGAAGAAACGTTGGGGTGTTTGGCAAGCCATTTCAAGGGGCATTTAGTCAAATACCAACCTACTAACATTGGGCTTTGAGCATTCTCGGAATGCTGAAGGCCCCATAAATGAAAATTAGTGAGTTACCTATTTTGCCCGCAAAACCTTATTAGAAATTTATTTTTATCCCTTTTTAAAAGCGAAACCCTATATTTTTGCATTCCATCTTCTTCTTCAAGGTGATCGGCGAAAGACCGGCGAAGGGCTAGCGAGGGCTGCCTAGGGTTGCGCTTAGGTGGCCTCGCCCGATGAAGGGTTTTGATTCCGTAGTAAGTAATGAACAAACTATTAGAAAAAAGGAAAGAAAATCGCCTAGAAAATTAACGAGAGCCAAATCAGATAACAAATATATGGAAATAGAACTATTTCAAATCTTTAAGAAAACTACCTAAAAAAATAAATAAATAATCCTGGAACAAAGAACAATAAATCACATTGAAGGTATGAAGACATTTTCGTGAAACGAAAGATAGAACCTATAAAGAAACTGCTTACATTTTCTAAAAAATTAAGGTTTTCGAAAGAAGTTCTGAGGAATCTTCTCTCTTTCACTTGATAGTTAGTCCCAATCCGATTGCATGCTTTTGAAGGATTTTCATATAACTTTCTCTGTTGAACTCTAATCATTTAACTTGTAACCTAATATGCTGAATGCTCATGATTCTGATAGATATAAACATGTTGTACGTCAAGCATATAGTGATGTTATGTTAATTATGTCCCGAGTTTTCAGTAATTTTGCACCTCAAGATCTTGTATTTTCTGTTGAAAAGGTCTTATCTATATTTTGTGTTTATCAAGAAGATTTGACCAAGTCAAATCTGTTTTGGATATCTTTGACTAGCATAAAGAAAGATACTTCACTTTCTTTATTTATGCGTACAAAAGGAAAGTTTGTGGGCCCAGCGGTGGTGGATGAAAGGAATAAAAGAAGAAAAAGGTAGGGTTTGCTTCCCCCTTTACGTTGAACCTACAAAAGCCCTATAAAACAGAAAGAAAAGGGGGAGGACTAAAAAAGAGAGTCTTGTTCTTCTGCCGAGAGCCCCGTGCCGCGAAGAAGAAATAAAAGAACTGGGACATTCTTTTATTTTTGGATCGCACAGTACAAGAACGCGAAGTTATAGTGGACGTGAGAAGTGGCTACTGTGCACCGTGGTTTATGATTCGTGAGTTTTTATTATATCTAATTAAGTTGTTTATTTGTGAACACTTTAGATTTGGATATAATCTAGGTGCGGGAAACACGAGCGTATAGAGCGATTGTAATTCTGATTATCCGATTATAGTGGATTTGTTCTTGTTGGCTCGCCCGTGGATGTAAGTACCGATATTCGGACCGAATCACGTAATCTCCGGTGTTCTTTATTGTTCATCGTTATTTCTTTGGGCTTTTCGCATTGATTTATTTGCAAGATCTGGGCTAGTTTCCGCGCGTTATATTACAACAATTGGTATCAGAGCCAGGTTCGGATATTCTAGATTGTGATTTGGGGTTTTTGCTTGTCCGATTATTATCTGGATATCCTGTTATTGCAATTATATCCGGAGTGAAAGCTGAAATTGAGAAGTTTAACGGGAGGAACAACTTTGGGTTATGGAGCCTCAAGATGGAGGCGTTATTGACAACTCAAGGTTTAGCAGAAGCATTAGAGGCCAAGGCCGAGTTGCCCGAAACGATGACAGATCTTGAAAAGGATGTGGTAATGAGGAAAGCTAGAAGTTTAGTCCCGTTGAATTTATCGGATGAAGTGTTAATAGAGGTAGGCGAGGAGAAAGATACCGCAGCATTGTGGACAAAACTTCAAGCGCTCTATGTAACAAATGGTTTGAACAATCCCTTATACATGTTGAAGAGGATGTTCCAGTTCGGATATACCGAAGGTACGTCTATCAGAACCCATCTAGATGAATTTAATAAACTCATGATGGATTTGAAGAACGTCGGTAAAACACTTGATGATGAAGAGCGGGGCATGATGTTGTTGGCTTCCCTACCAGAGTCATGGGAGCACTTTATCGATTCATTGTTGCGGGGGCGTACTACGATTACATCGGAAGAGGTAAAGTTCGCCTTATTTTCTAAAGAATGGCAGAGAAAGTTGCGAGATGACGGTCTAGCGCAGGATGTAGCGTGAGGACTAGTGATTCGGGGTAGAGAGCAACAACGAGGGTCCAATCGCAGCAGAGGTAAAAGCGGATCTAAGTCATGTCATAGAAAGTCCAAGGGACGCGTTAAGTGCTTTGAGTGTCACAAGGAAGGGCACATCGGGAGAAATTGTCCTAAGTTGAGAAACATAGGTGATAAGTAGAAAGCCACAACCAGTGTGGCGAACGTTGCTGAAGAGAGCACTAGTGATGCAGAGGCTGTTTTGTGTGTGATTGCAGGTTCGTCGGGAGATGAATGGGTGTTAGATTCGGGGTGTTCTTATCATATGACGCCTCATAGGAACTGGTTTACTCGCTACCGGACTGCGGATGGTGGTAGAGTTACGTTGGAGAATAACGCAGCCTGCAAAGTTGTGGGGATAGGGACAGTTCGGATTCGGATGCACGACGGTGTGGTGCGCACATTGACAAACGTGAGGCATGTACCAGAGCTCAAGAAGAACCTTATTTCTCTAGGGACACTTGATGATATCGGGTGTAAGTACACCACTGAAGGTTGAGTGCTGAAGATCTCTCGAGGTGTTATAATAGTGATGAAAGGGAAGAAAGTGAGTTCTCTCTAACATCTACTAGGAGAGACTGTGATAGGAGCTGCTGCAGGTTTCATCGGGTGAGTCGATTCTAATCTAACTCGTTTATGGCATATGCGTCTAGGGCACATGAGTGAGGCGGGTATGACGATGCTGAGTGATAAAGGGTTGTTAAAGGGTCAGAAGACAAGTAAGTTAGACTTATGTGAGCACTACATCTTTGGGAAGCAGCGCGGGGTTAAGTTTGCTACGGGTATTCATTCGACCAAGCAACCGGTAGAATATATTCATTCGGATGTCCGGGGCCCGTCTCCGGTTCCTTCGAAAGGAGGTGCCCGTTATATCTTGACATTTATCGACGACTATTCCAGGAAGGTATGGGTATACTTTCCGAAGCACAAATTTGACGTGTTTGATCGGTTCAAGAAATTTAAGGCATTGATTAAGAAGCGATCGGATAAACGGATCAAGTGCCCGAGAACCAATAACGGCATGGAGTTACGTGGTAAAGATTTTTCCGAGTTCTACGAGAGAGAGGAAATTGTGAGACATCGCACAGTACCCGGGACACCACAACAAAATGGCGTGGCAAAACGGAAGAACATAACTTTACTTAAGCGAGCTCGGAGCATGCTTTCGCATGCTAGAATAGGCAAGGAATTTTGGGCCGAAGCGGTGAACATGGCCTGTTACCCGATTAATTGATCTCCATCATCTGCTATCGAGTGGAAGACTCTAGAGGAAGTATGGTCGGGGAAACCCGTTGATTACTCCGGATTACGAATATTCGGATGTCCCGCATATGCTCATGCGAGTGATGGTAAGCTTGAGCCGAGGTCGAAGAAGGTCATATTTCCGGGTTATGCACATGGGGTGAAAGGCTACCGGTTGTGGTGCACCGATCCCGGATCACTCGGTTTTCTAATCAGCAGAGATGTGATCTTCGACGAGACTGCAATGCTTCGACAGAGGAGTTCCGAGACACAACCAGCAGAGCGCACAAATCATGGTGTTAGTAGTGAGGTGGAGCTTCAGGTGGAGACTCCGGAGACCTCGGAGGTAACAGATGTTCGGGCTGCAGATGAAGCCGCAGGTCCTGAAGTTGGTGATAGTGAACAACCAATACCGACAAAGCATAGTATAGCCGCATACAGACAGAGAAGGCAAATTAAACCACCGATACGTTATACTTATACAGATTTTGCTTATACTTTGACCGTAGGTGATGAGGTGGAAATAGATGAGCCTTCGTCTTACTCTGAGGCGATGGCTAGTTCCGAGTCGTCGCAATGGTTAGGGGCTATAAGTGAAGAGATGGAATCACTCTATCGAAATCGGACATGGGAGTTAGTTAAAGTACCCAAAAGCCAGAAGATTGTCGGAAGTAAATGGGTCTACAAACGGAAAAAGGGCATTCCCGGTGTCGAGGCAGCGAGATATAATGCGAGGCTTGTTACGAAGAGGTATACCCAGCGGGAGGGACTACAATATGGTGTTTTCTCCTATGGTAAGGCATACTTCTATTCGTGTTTTACTTGCCTTAGTTGCTGCACATGATCTCGAGTTGGAGCAGCTTGATGTAAAAACGGCGTTTCTTCACGGTGAGTTGGAGGAACAGATTTACATGAGGCGACCAGAGGGATTTGCTATTCCAGGTAAGGAAGACCATGTTTGCTTGTTAAAGAAATCATTATATGGGCTGAAACAATCTCCTAGACAGTGGTATAAGCGTTTTGATGCTTTCATGGCTAGTCAAGACTATTCAAAAAGTTAGATGGATAGCTGTGTTTATTATAGGAGATTGGAGGACGGGTCTTTGATATATCTGCTATCATATGTTGATGATATGTTGATAGCAGCGAAAAATATGTCTGATATTGATATGTTGAAGAGGCAGTTGAGTGCTGAGTTTGAGATGAAAGATTTAGGTGTTGCAAAGAAAATATTGGGTATGGAGATTTTGGGTGACAAGACTGCGGGATTATTACGTTTGTCTCAAAAGAAATATATTGAGAAGATTGTAGCACGTTTTAATATGCGATCAATGAAGTCCGTGAGTACTCCATTAGCGAAGCATTTTAAACTTTCAGTTAAGTTATCACCGCAGACCGAGGAAGAAGAGGAGCATATGTCCCGTGTTCCTTATTCTAGTGCCGTGGGTAGTATTATGTATGCTATGGTATGCACTAGACCTAATATTTCACAAGCTGTCGATGTAGTTAGTCGTTATATAAAGCATCCAGGTAAAACTCATTGAGAAGTCATGAAATGGATCCTCAGATATTTGAAGGGGACGGTAGACGTTGGTATAGAATACCGGAGGGACGATAATGGCAGTGAGACCACTGGTTTTGTGGATTCCGATCATGCATGTGACTTGGATGAGTGCATATCTTTAGCCGGGTACGTGTTTACGCTTGCAGGTGATGCAGTTAGTTGGAAGGCGTCCTTATAGGACCACGTAGCCTTGTCGTCGATTGAGGCGGAGTACATGGCACTAACCTTTGTAGCGAAAGAGCCGATATGGTTGCAAGGTTTGCTCTTGGACTTTGGATTAGAACAGAAAAGTGTTGATATACACTGTGATAACCAAGGTGCGATTTATTTGGCATATAATCCGGTTTATCACGAGCGAACGAAACATATCAATATTAGATACCACTTCATCCGAGATGTCTTAGCGAAGGGTAAGGTTGTTGTGAAAAAGATTGCTACAACAGAGAACCCAGCAGACATGATGACTAAGCCTGTTTCTTTGGCGAAGCTCAAGCTTTGCTTGAGCACTATTGGCGTCTGTAAAGAATGATCACCCGTATGATGTTAGGAGAGCAGCATGGATGATGAGCACTATGACTTGACTTTCAAACATCGAGCCAAGGTGGAGAATTGTTAATTATGTCCCGAGTTTTCAGTAATTTTGCACCGAGCACTATGACTTGACTTTCAAACATCGAGCTAAGGTGGAGAATTGTTAATTATGTCCCGAGTTTTCAGTAATTTTGCACCTCAAGATCTCGTATTTTTTGTTGAAAAGGTCTTATCTATATTTTGTGTTTATCAAGAAGGTGGTGGATGAAAGGAATAAAAGAAGAAAAAGGTAGGGTTTGCTTCCCCCTTTACGTTGAACCCGCAAAAGCCCTATAAAACAGAAAGAAAAGGGGGAGGACTAAAAAAGAGAGTCTTGTTCTTCTGCCGAGAGCCCCGTGCCGCGAAGAAGAAATAAAAGAACTGGGACGTTCTTTTATTTTTGGATCGCACAATACAAGAACGCGAAGTTATAGTGGACGCGAGAAGTGGCTGCTATGCACCGTGGTTTATGCTTCGTGAGATTTTATTATATCCAATTAAGTTGTTTATTTGTGACACTTTGGATTTGGGTATAATCTAGGTGCGGGAAACACGAGCGTATTGAGCGATTGTAATTCCGATTATCCGATTATAGTGGATTGTTCTTGCTAGCTCTCCCATGGATGTAGGTACCGATATTCGGATCGAACCACGTAATCTCCGGTATCCTTTATTGTTCATTGTTATTTCTCTAGGCTTTTCACATTGATTTATTTGCAAGATCCGGGCTAGTTTCCGCGCGTTATATTACAACATGTTATATGAAGTTACACTTCAATGACCAAAAAAATTGATCTGCAGGGGTGTTTGGGTTGTCATTGAGGTTTGGCTTCATCTCGTGTTTTCATTCGATATCGTCCACTTCTTTAATTTCTTCCTCTTCAAATATGATTTTAATTTCATTGTTCGGCAGAATCTTCCAATGCTACAGGAGATTTTTTCTTTTTCCGGTCGAAAGGCTACGGGAGAATTAAGTGCATTAAGAAAACGCTGTGAAAATTCGTTTTATCTATGATGCAATAAATAGAATCAATCACAGTTTGTTAAGTGTACAAGAATTCTATTAGTGTGACTCACTAGGAATTCTATTACGCGATTGATTTTATTGTGTGAAATAAGCCGCACATACACTAATTCTGATAGGACACCCAACTGAAAAAGTAGTCTAATTTGCTTCATAGGTTCTCCATTTGTCATATGAAACTATCATGATCAACACAAGTCCAAAGATGTGTGCAAGACAAGACCATCCTAATAACAACCTACGAATGGAAGCACAATCACCCACTTCCTCCGGTGGCCGCCATCCTTGCTAACACCACCTCCGCCACTGCCGCAATGCTCCTCTCCAGCTCAACCACAACCCCCCAACAGCAACAACCCCAAATTCCTCTCATGCTCCAACTTCTTGTTCCCTAAATCTCCTCTGATGAGAAAAACCCCTAATTATTTTTTAAGTTGACAAAACAATCCGTATTCTCTAATATCTGAGCTAACGCAATAAAATACTATTTTGCATATTGTCTTAATGTACATTTGAATGTTAAAGAATATTTACACAAGATTGAATCTAAAAGGAAATGCTCGGACGCTGATTGAGGAGCTCAATGTTATTATGTAGCTCAAGCTCTGAGGGAGTTTCATATGGAATGATCATATTAACATGAAATACATTCTAGATGACATAATTATTATTTTATCACAGCAACTAGAAAATCAAGCTAGTTTCTCTCTTAAAGATTATCAATCACGAACATCATTTGAGAGCATGGAATAAGGAAGACGAGGATGACTTACCACAAGAAAAACTCTATATTTAGAAACTCATATCATGATTCTATGGGCAATCCGATCTAATGAGAGATTCTTTCTTTAATATTCTTAATGGCTACGAAATCCTTTATATACAATCTTGTCTAAATAAGAATTTTGGAGAGTAATCCTCTAAAAATCTTACAACGACTAGTTTGAAGGGGGAGAAGTATGAAAGGAGACCTTAAAGCCGACGAAGAAAAAAAAGAGAGTCCAGAATCTAAGAATCGAAAAATCCAAAGTTTGAGAAAGTTGCACATCCTTCTTTTATTCTTGATTCAAATACTGTAATACTTAGAGATTTGTGAAACCAATACAGGAGCTATTTTCATCTGTTCCTTTACAAAGTCAAACTCAAAAACTTAGATTGATAGGTGGAGAGAGATTAAATGTGAACCCTATTGTCGAAAAATGTGAGAATTTTCAATGGATTCATTTACAATATCAATTTTTTTTATTGATTTCTATTTGAGAAACATGTGGAACCAAACTGGAGCACGAGTAATAAACATACAATGTTCTGCATTTGTATCACGCCTGAACGACCCATTTGCGCCTTTTGCTGGTTAGTTTCCATGACTAATTTGTCGCTTTTGTTACCCATGAAACATTTTACTTCTGTTGTATCTCTCATATATTATAATTTGAAATTTCAATATTTTCTATCTTAGGAGCAACCTTATCACAAAAAGTCATAAATCTTGAAATTTTTTGTCCTTCCCTATGTGCGATTTCATTATTTAATAATTTCAATGTTACGTTGTTTGGCGATCTTTATAAACTCTTTTAAATGTCAATTTTTTTTTTTAAATTCACTCGCGCATCTTTCTTAGTACATAAGAAATATCAACTAGCTTGGGTTTAAAGCTAGAGGAAGTTGAACAAAAAAGTACTAAGACGAGGAAATAACTTCGGATTATTTTACTAAATATAGATAATTCAAAGTATCCTGAAAGCAGAGATTTTGTATATAGAAAAGGATTTTGGGGAATCAAAGATTTAAAAAAATCTTATAAGTCTATCTAATAACCAATTTTTTTTTTTTTTTACACAGTCATATCGTTGCTGACAATCTCAAGGTTAAAAGCTAAAGAAGGAAATTTTTTAGAATGTTTTACTGGAATTGCGTCGAAGGCAATGTAGGAAAGGTCATGTTTCCCATTCGGATTACTGATGTTTCTTGATCGAAACGAGCCAACTGTCAAGGATGACTTTGTATATATACACACACAAATCCAACAACACTTGGACTTGTCATGTCAACGATTCTCGTCAAGATGTCCAATTATCAAAAATTGTCTTAGCAATAAGGACGACGGATTTTTCAAGAGTATTTCGCCAACCTTGTCTCAGAGGAGGTTCTGAATCTCCGTTCGGCCGCATTGACCAAGTAGATTTTCGTAGCAAGCTAAGCATCCGAGCGCGCCATTCGCATCCCGTAACCACTCGCTCTCGTCGCGAGCCTTGCACGCCATAGTGTCCTCCATGCTGGATGACATGTGGCTGCCCTTCCCGCTGGACCGGCTGTGGTTTTTTGACGAAATTATGGGGACGAACGCCCCCGAGGGCCACGTCCTACGCAGTGAACGACCGTGGCTATGATTGGCGCAGGAGCACGGAGATAGCAGTGAGGATGGTTCATAAGGTCACCGTCTCCAAGGGCGAGATCGGCAAGATGGGAGCCCGGTGGCGGAGCCTCATGCATTCTCTGCTTTATCGAATGAGTGACGCTGGATTAGCCGCAAACCTTGATCACGACACGGAGGATGTGCGGAGGAGGAGGGTCATGAGGGAGTCAATGGACCGAGCGAGGATCAAATTCAAAACCGCGCTTGAGTTAACCATTCAAAGATTGAAAAAATTGGTGTTTGCAGGAGATCAAGGCTCGAGCAGTCATCGATTGGATTGTGTGATCTGCATGGAAGAAATTGCGATCGGAGACCAACTTGTTCGCACGAATTGCTGTCATGAATTTCACAAAGATCGCATCAAGACTTGGCTGAGGATACATAACACATGCCCCTTGTGCCGGTACAAATTGCCCACCAAGAAGTCACGAGATCATACGTTTTTGCTGATTTTTTGCAGGAGATTAGCGGAGTTATTAGTCTGCAGATCCGATCAATTTTTCTTCGTTTAGTACTCGTCAATTTTGAAATATTGTGAATATTTTGATGGTCATACCAAAGTCGTGTCCTTGTTTGGGTTATTTGATCCGTTTGTAAAGAAGTTCTTTTGTTGTCCATCATGAAAACTCATTTTCCCTTTGGCAACATTATGCAAACCAACTCAAGCTTTTAGCCCTTTTTTTTTCTCTTGAAAAATTTGGTATATTATCAATTTTCGAGACTCTAATATACAATCATCAAATAACCAATAGAAAGAAACGAAATTCTGGACATCTCAATTTTAGCATAACATGACTTTTTGTGGCTTGTTTGAAGTCTGATGGCTTTTCATAAATCTGCTGAGGTTTGTAAACAATAAATGAAAAACCTTTAAATATTTAATTTCAGTTTTTGTAATTATTGATATATTTTATTTGCCAAAATAGAATAAATTATTTTCATCAATATTCTATCATTGGACAAATGGTGAATTGGTAATTCTATTTTGTCTCTCACATTTTTTAATTGAAAATGTGATTTCTCTATTATAAGAGCACCCTTATAAAAAAAATTCAAATCTTTAATATTTTCCCCCTTCTCTAAGTGTAGTTTCATTATTTATTTTTTTTGGTCGAACGTTATTTAATTGTTAGATATATGCTAAATATATCCAAAATATCTCCACAAGATATCCAAAATATCTCTAACGTTAATAACATGCACCTTACGTTATGAGGCGAGATTTGTTAAATCTTTTAAACATCAAATTTTTAATTCACCCCAAGTATTTGCATCTTTTTAGTATATTGAAAGAAAAAAATCCACTCTTTGGGTTTAATGCTAGAGGAGGAAGTTGGCCAAAATAAAATACGAGATGAGGAAATAAAAGCAGGTAACTTTAGAGAAATATAGATAGTTCAAAGTATCTTGAAATCAGATATCATGTGTTTAGGAAAGGAAAGATATCGAGGATTAACAACTGGAAAATTCTGGGAAGTCTATCTAATAACCAGATTAATTCCTAAGACATAATCGTCCGGAAATGCTTATAATCTCATGAGTAGTACGACAAAATTCTCTCTCCAATCTTGGCAAACCAAAGCCAGAAGAAAAAAAGTTTAGTTCTTGAAATTTCATTTAAATAGTCAAAGATACTTTGAGGATCCAATGTCCAACCTATTTATTAAGGAGATTAATTGATAAATTTTCAGAAATTCCTTTTTTTTTATCTGCTTACTGCTTTATCAGTTTGATGATTCTGGTTTTCTTTTAGATGAGCAAATTTATGGTAACTAATGTTGAATACGTGAAAACAAATAGGTACTTTTTTCTTTTATTGATTTATATTTTAGTAATATGTACATCCAAAACCGGGTAACAAAAACTAGTAATGTTTTTATACATTTGCATCACATATGAATTAGTGATTTACGTTAGTTTATTAATCAAATATATTACCTTTCATTAGTGAATAGTTCTGCTTGAGTCGTGGAGACATCATCTAACAAGAAAATTCAATAAAGAAAAGCATGGTCCAAGAAATGGAAGTTGGAAGGTCGTCCATGCCACAATTCAACGCCTGCTAACTGGGAAGACATAAAATATATGTTGTAATATGGGTTAATATGAAGAAAAATCTCAAACTGGTATATGTGTGATAAATTTATCTCAAACTAATTTTTTTACCACAAAAAACCTACAAATGGTAAACATGTGACAAATTTACCATGTGTTAGCTTCCGTTAAATTTTATTGTCAAATTGCCGAGTTGTATGATACGTGATAGTTGACGGATATACCAATTTGAAAATTTTACCCTTCGTATATTATAGGTATACCAGTTTGGAGATTTTTATGATATTAATCTAATTTAACAAAAATTAATAGAGGATAAATTTGTAACAGATTTATCGGTTTCAATTTTTTATTTTTAAAAAATTAGTGTATGATAAATTTGTAACAGGTGTACCATTTTTTTTTGTTAATAAATTAATTTTGGTTAAATTCGTCATATTTGAAATTTTTTGTGGTAATTACACTTGCTAATGTAAAATGGATTTGAAGTATTTCCCTAAATTATTCTCATCTCTAAAATTTGGTGGGAAAATTATCCAAAAAGCCAAAAACCTATTGTACGGCCCCTAATTCAGTCCCAAACTTTTCAATTTTTTCAATTCGGTACTAAACCTTTTGACAACTTGCCAAATTAAACCTAAACCTTCTTAATTATGCCAATTTAGCCCTCAACATTTTGATGATTTGCCAATTTAATCATAAACCTTTTAATGATTTGTCAATTTAGTCATAAACTTTTTAATGATTTGTCAATTTAGTCTTTTCAGCAAATTTTGATCGAAAATTGCTAAGGTGTTGATCTACTTATCGGGGTCAACCCATCTTACACGGCACACTCGATGCTAACATGGACAATTTTCTACATTTTTTAAAATTTTTCTGAATTTTTTAAAATATTTGTTTGAATTTTTTTCCCTTTTCTTTCCTTTTTTTCCCTTGTTCCTCTAGCTAGCGAGGTTTGGCGAGGCTCAACCTCACCATTCTTGCCCTTCCAATGGCCGGGCTTGACCCTCGTCGGCCATCGCCAAGGCTTGGCGATCGGCCAAAGGAAGAAGGAAAGAATGCAAAAGGAAAAAGAATAAAAATCTATGAAAAAAGGCAAAATTTTGTTCACGTCAACGCTAAGTGTGCGACATAAAATGGTCAGAGCTGACTAGACTGTCATGTGAGAGATTTTCAATTAAAATTGGTTGGAATGACTTATTGGCAAATTTTTAAAAGGTTTAAGACTAAATTTGTGAAATTGAAAATTTTAAGATTGATTGGCTGTCGTACAATAGATTTAGGACTTTTTGGATACTTTTCCTAAAACTTGATGAGTACAAATTTATATACGGAAAAATAAGGTCCACTGTCAATGCAGGTTTGATAGCTTATGAAAAAGAAAAAATCAAGTAGCGTCCGAACACTATAACTAATTCAAATGACCTTGGAATATCTTTACGTTCGAAAGGTAAGTGTCAAGAAATGCATAGCAGTTAATATATTATCCTAGTTGGTTGATAACTCTTTGAATTTAAGCTAATGATTGAAAGCAAATTTAACTAGATATACCGGCGGACTCTTTCTTAGCAATTTTTATTGGTGAAGATATGGGATTTTAGTCCATGTGGCTTCCGGTAGCAAGTTTTCGGGATTAACAACTCAAAAAAGTCTAGAAAGTCTATTTAAGAATAAAAAGATAAAATCCCATGACACAATTTTCCGTAAATATTGATAATTAAATTGATTATAAGAAATTTGGACAAACCAAAGCCAGGAAAAAAAAAACAGAGAGTACTTTAAACAATTTACTTGAATAGTCAATTCAAGATTTCCATCAGAGATTTTGAATAATTATCAAAGTTCAGTTTTCGCAATGCCAGCATTTTATTCCGCAAATTTCGGTGATTTCACGAGTTATAAGATAAGACACTATCTTCAATCTTGATAAGACAAAGCAACGGAAAGAATAAATTTTTTTTACTGGAATCTTGTCAGAGGCAGTACAGGAAACGCTCTATTTCCTATTCGGATTAGTAATGTTCACAGCCTATATATGCATACCCAATTCGAGAACACTTCCCTTGCTGACGATCCTCTTGAAGATGTCGAATTATCGTACTTCAGTCTTTGCAATGCCGACGTATGTTCGTGACGATCAGTCTCTGCCCGGATCTTGTGTGATCATGTCATGCACTGTCGAGAGCTGCTATATTATTCAGTCTGGAGTGGGAGGAGGATCCGCATCCGCACGCTGCATCCTCACCGATGCCTTTTCGTACAGAGCTGAGTACCCGACCGGCCCGTTCGCGCCCCACCCCAGCTTCCCATCGTCGCCATCGTGGGCGATCGTGTCCTCCATGTTGGACGACATGCGGCTGCCCTTCCCGTTAGACAGGCTATGGTGGCTCGATGTAAATACAGGGACGCACGTGACCGAGAAGCGCCGGACTCGTGATGAGCTAGTGTCCGAGATCGTGGGGGCCACGTCCCGCGCGGTGAACAACCCTTGCAACGCGGGGCGCAAGAGGACAAAGATGGTGGTGAGAATAGTGCACAAGGTCACCGTCTCGGAGCACGAGATGTGCGAGACGCGAGCCCAACGGCGAAGGCTCCAGCTGCGGGACCTGCAATCACGGATCCTCGAAGAGGCGGAGAGATGGCGGCAGCTGCTTTCGGGGCAACGATCCGCGATGAATCCGATGAGGCAAGAAGGACTAGTTACAAGCCCTGATCCCGGCATGGAGGATGCGTTGCGGAGGAGCGTCATGACGGAGTCAATGGACCAAGGGAGGATCAAATTCGAAGCGGCAGATGAGTCAACGATTACAAGTTTGAACAAAGTGATGTTTGAGGGTGATCGAGGCTCGAGTAGTCATGAGCTGGATTGCGTGATTTGCATGGAAGAAGTTGCGATCGGAGATGAACTTGTTCGGATGGATTGCTCTCATGAATTTCACAAAAGTTGCATCGAAGCTTGGTTGAGAATACACCACACATGCCCTTTGTGCCGCTACAAATTGCCCACTCAGAAATCATGAGGGATTAGTTCTTTTCTTCCTTTTTACTTTTTTCTCAGGAGATTATGATTTATTATGTTGATACAAATTGCCCACTCAGAAACAAGTTTTTTTTTAATGATTTTCATGTTTATTTAACGCATAATCAAGTCCTTTTATTATTGTCATACAAAAAGGAAAAAAAAGTCTATATTATCTACTGTATTAACCTTTTCTTTTGTTATAAATTTATTGTTATTTATAAATTGTAAGTAATTAACCTTTTCTTTTGCATTATTCTAGATATATATATATATATATATATATATATATATATATCACGTTTCGTAAAACATTTAAAGTCGGGCCTGGCCAATTCAGGCCCAACCATCTTTGGCTAGAAAACCCAGACCCGCCCGAATGAGAATTTGAAGACCCATCCAAGACTAGCCCGGTCCCACTCGGGCTCAGAAGTTCGTGCCAATTCAATCCGGGTCGGGCTGAATTTTTGGGCCTTTCTCGACTTCTCTTGCACCGTTACTCCCTCTAGCTTGGCCATCTCCACCGCCGCGACCACCACCGTGAACATGAGCTTGTCACCATGTTTTGGCCTTCCTTCTTTGTGGTGAGGATATCAATTTGAAGTTAGAGGTTGAGAGCTTGTTCGGATTAAGTTAAAGAAATTGCGCAGCTTGCCTTTTATTTTCCTCCCAAATCTCGAAAGAGAACGAAATAAAAGATTTAAGAACTATAATGAAATGAAATGCGTCTTTATGTTTTGAAAGGGACTTCAAATAAAAAGCAAACTGCCAAATTTAATGAGTCCGAAAGATTTGAAAAAAGAAAATGCATTTACAAATGTTACTGGATGTCATTAATCAATTTTGAAACTTTTCCCCTCCAAACATCAAGCTTACCATGAATTTACATATAATATTATACAAAGTAAAGAGAACCTCCTCCCGACCCCCAAAAAAAAAACAGAGAGAGAGAACCTCCTACTTTTAAACAATCACGATCCTTTTTAATGTATCATCAATTAACTTTTTATAGACATTCTATTAATGGACAAATGAGTAAATTAGTAATTATATTTCATCTCTCAAATATTTCGATCTGTATTTTGAACATTTACAATCTTATGAACGACCTTATCAAAAAAAGTTCTAAATCTTGAAAAAAATTCCTTTCTGTTGTAGAAAAAAAGGTAATTCAAAGTATCTTGAAATAAAGATGGTGTGTTCTAGAAAAGGAAAATTCTGGATATGAACGACTGAAGAAACCTTGAAATTCTTCTGATAGACAGACTAATTCCTACGATACAATCTTCCTTAAAAGCTGATGATTTCATGAGTTGTAAGGTAAGACTCTCTCTCCAATGTTGATGAACCAAATCTGGAAAAAAGAAGAAAAAAAGAAGTTGAAATTTTTTACTTGAATCGTGTCAAAGTAAGTGTAGGAAAACTAGGGAAAATTGTCAAAAAAAAATTTAAAATCATGAAAAAATTCCTTTCTTGTATGCAACTTCGTCATTTAGTAATTCCAATAATCCATTGAAGGCATTCATTTGTAAAATCTATTAAACGTCATTAGCAATTGTCGTAAAATCTTTTACATGTTAATTTTTGAATCCACACAGCACATGAACGCTTTTATTAGGGTAAAAGGATACTATGAGTGCTAATATTTGTGTACGGCACTCACTTTAATGTCAATATTTTTTTTGGATCACTTAAGTGTCAATTATTTTTAAGAAACGATTTTTTCAGTGCCAATTTCGGCCAGCTTCACTAAAAATCTAACATGGTATCTATGTGGCTTGCTGGAGTTTTCAAGTCAGCAATAATAAAAAAAAAAGCCAAAACTTAAAAGCATTAAAAAATAAAAAAAAATAAGCCAAATAAACTTTAAAAAAAGGGAAATCTACATTGCGGTGGCTAGGGTTTGGAAGCCCTCGCTGCCGCATCTCACCATCGCTAGCAATGGCCGGCGAGGGAACCCCGAGGGGGGTCGCCGGGCTAAGGCCTTGCCAAGGTCGATGTGGCCCAATCGTCGCCGACTTGGCAAACCCACAACAAGGCCGGCTACGGTCGGGCCTTGCCGACCCTAGCGAAGCCTAGGCGAGGGTCGCCAAGACTCAACGATCCGCTCAACCATCCCCCCACCCCTCGCGGGCCATTGCCGGCGATGGTGGGGCAATGGTGGCAAGGGCTTCAATTGCAACAAAGGCTTCCTTATTTTTTATGGTTTTTTATTTTTTTTTTATTTTTTTTACTTTTAGGAGTTTTTTGTTTGATTATAATTTTAAAAAAATTTAACTATTTTTAAGTTGAACAGTTCATGTAGGTTTATTTTTTTAAAAAAAATTGACATGTAATATTAAAAAGTTAACAAAAAAATGTCACATGCACTGTTTGGTTGGAATTGGCACTTAAGTAAATTTTATCTTCGATTTGGCATTTAAGTAATCCAAAAAAAATAAGCACTAAATTGAGCGCCGTATATAAATATTGACACTCCATGTGTCTTTTTTCCCTTTTATTTGTATATAAAAGAAAATCAACTCGCTTCGGGTTAAAACTAGAAAAAATTGGCAAAAAAGAACGCTAGATGAGGAAATAAAATCGGGCAACTTTTGACTAAAAAAGATAATTCAAAATATTTTGAAATTAGAGATCATGTATTCAGAAAAATGAAAGTTTTGGAGATCGATGACTCAAAAAATCTTGAAAGTCTTCTGATAACAAGATTAATTCGTAAAACACAATTTTCCTTAAACGCTAATTGTTCCAAGAGTTTTAAGATAACATTCTCCCTCAAATCTTGACTAAACAAAGCCAAAAAAACAAGGAAAGTTGTTGAGATATTTTTACTTGAATTGTGTCCAAGGCAGCATCAGAAATCTGTAATGTTTCCTATTTGGATTAGTGATGTATCTTGACTGACATGAGCCAACCATCAAGGTTTACTATGTACATGTACACATGATCACTCAACCCGGCAGCACTTCGCTTGCCATCTTAACTATTCAGGTAAAGATGTCGAATTATCAAACTATAGTCAAAGCAATAATATCAGTTCCAATCGATCAGTCTTTATCTCAACCTTGTGTGATCCCGTCGTGCTATGTCCAATGTCTCTATATTTCATCTAAAGTAGGAGGTTTTGAATCGCGGCTTTGCATCTTCGATGATGGTAGCTCTTCGTACAAAGCTGAGTAATCGATCTTTATCCAACCTTGTGTGATCCTGTTGTGCCATGTCCAATGCCTCTATATTTCGTATTAAGTAGGAGGAGGTTCTGAATAATAGCTAGAATCTTTGGCTCTTCGTACAAAGCTAAGCGTGCGTCCCATGACCGCTCGACATCATCACCAACCTGGCGTGAGATCGTGTCTTGGATTGGGTACAGTGGTTCGACATAAGTGCGGGGAGGAACGTGATCGTGAAGTGCCTAACTCGGGACTTAGACTTTCTTCGATCGAGAGAGATTCTGGAAGGAATGCTCTTTGTATTTCTATTTGTGGATGACTATTTTTGGATGATCAAATAAGAAGGATGACACCTCTTTATATCATATAGGGCCTCGAATTATAATAGTTAATCAATATTCAATTCGATTACTAAGATCGTATCTCTCATCTACCTAACTACCGACAATAGATGGAAAGCTCCCCGCAATCGTTGATTAGTATTCGATTAGATGGCTATGATCGCATGTCCCATTTACTTAATCACCGACAATAAATAGCAAACTTACACAACCATTGATAATAAATAGGAGACTTAGACTTCCGTGGATCGAGAGAGACTCCGGGAGGAGTGATCTTTGTATTTCAGTGTGTGGATGATCAAATGAGAAAGATGACACATCTTTATATAGTAGAGGGCCTCGATTACAACTATTGATCAATATTCGATCCGATGGCTAAGATCGCATCTCCTATCTACCTAACCACCGATAATAAATAGGAAGTTTCTAGAGGGAGGGACAATTATAGTATCGTTCACTATTAAGAATATTCAAGATAGCCCTAGAGAACTTTAGGAAATCATAGTTTGTAAAGACACAACAAGTATTGGAGTTGTTCTCGGCCATGGGATCAACCGATCGCACCATGAAAACCTCGGCACGTCACACCACACATGTCCTTCATGTCGCTTCAAGAAGTTATGAGATCTGAGTTTATTTATGATATTTCCAAAAATTGTGATTGATTACAAATAATCTTTCAAAAGGTTTTTTTTTTTTGGATTTTTTTTTTCGAGGTATGATTAAATTTCATTGTTTGGTATGCTTCAATTTGGGATATTTTGAATATTTTGGTTATAATAATAAGGTTGTGCCCTTTTTAGGAATTGCTTAATGTTTAATCAACTACTTTTATCATCTAGCACGGAAGTTATGTTCCCCTTTGGAAACATTACCCATTCCTACTCGTTCTTACGGGTGCAAACCAAGCCAATTCGAGATACCTGGGTCTTTCCAAGCCAATTTGAGCATTTAGCTCATTTTGTTTTGTTTTTTTTTTTTTTTTGCGCGCGGGGGTGGGGGAAGAGTGAGGTCTTTCAAGTTTATTTAAAAATAAAATTCAGGACTCTAAAATTCAATTACCAACATGAATTCACAGATGTCAACAAAAGTAAGGATATATGGACATGTCAACTCAGATGTAATATGACTTTTTGTGGCTCATTTAAAGTTTGATGGTTAGCTTATTATGTTCTAATAACTTTAGTGGTGTTTATAAACTGTAAATGACTGAATATTATACTTAAAACTTCATAACTAAAAAAAATTGGGCCCGATAATCTTAGCCCCAAAAACCCGAAACGGCCCGGTCTTAGTTGGACCCGAAAACACGTGTCAATTTGATCGAGGATTTAGGCCTTCGGGACTTCTTTTGCACCCATACTCCCTCTGGCTCTGACTCACCACTCTACACCACCACTTTTTTTTTTTTTTTTTGGGTCCAATTCTACACCACCACTTGTGAGTTGAAAATATGTAAACTTGAGCCAATCCTATATAAATCATCAAGTTGAAGTTATAGATGGACAGCTTGCTTGGATTTGGTTTAAAGAAATTGCAGAGCTTCCCTTTTTTTTTTTTTTTTTTTGTCCTTTCCAAATCTTGAGAAAGAATTAATTGAAAGCTTTAAAGATGCCATGAAGATTTACATATGAATTTACATATCCATAATTATATATCTTAAGCCTCACTTCAAAATAAAAGGTCAATTACCAAATTTCATGAGTCCGAAAATTCGAAAAGAAAATGTATATAAAAGGTTGCTGCATGTCAATTATAAAATTCGAGAACTTTTTCGCCAACCATCAAGTTTATCATATTTACTATTATATAAATTAAGGAGGACCTCCTGCTTTAAAACGACGACAATTCTTTTTGATATATCGTCAATCAATTATTTAATAAACATAATACCAATTACCAATGGATAAATGCGCAAATTAATTGTTCTACTTTATTTATCATATATTGCAATTAAAAAGTTGGACGTGTTCTATCTTATGAACAGCCATATCATAAAAGTTCTCATCTCATAATTTTGTTCCTTTCCTGTGCACAACTTTATCATTTAGTACTTCCAATGTTACGTTGTAAGGTAATTTTTAATAAAATCTACTAAATATCATTGACGACTTTAGTAAAATATTTTACATGTCGATTTTATTGGATTCACGCAACACGTGCATTTTCAGTAGTATTATAAAGAAAATCAGCTCACCTGGATATAAAACTAGAAGAAGTTGGCCAAAAAAAAAAAATACATTCGATGAGGAAATTAAAAAAATGCAACTTCCAAGAAACACAGGTAATTCAAACCATCTCTTAGGGATCAAAAAAGAAATCAGTGATCGTGTGTTCAAGATAGGAAAGTTTTAGGAATCAACGACTGAAAAAATCTTGGGAGTATGTCTAATAATCTGCCGGAAACAAAATAGGAAAGTTTTTCACAGACAAGAGCCAAACGTTCACTTATCTATCCATACAAACACACTTCACTTGCCATCTCAATTGTTCTTGCAAACATGTTGAGTTATCAAACTTTAGTCTATGCAATATCGTTACAAGTTCCAAACGATTAATCTTTACCTCAACCTTGTGTGATCATGTCATGTTATTCCCAACACTTCCCAGAGAATGTAGCTTTTCGTACCGAGCTGTGAACCCGAGTGCGCTGTTCGGTTCTCAAGACCACTTGCCGTCGTCTCCATCGTGGGTGATCGTGTCCTCCACATTGGACGAGATGTTGCTCCCCTTCCCGTTGGCTCGGGTACCATTGCTAGGGAAGAACGCAACCAGGACGTGCTGGATCCGCGACAAGCTAGTGTCTGAAATCGCGATGACCGCATCCCGTGTAGTGAACGATCCTTGTGGAAAAAAAAAAAAAAACAAGGCCATCACTCATTGTGGATGAGTGGTCTCGCAACTAACAGTTTCAAGCAGGGGCTGCGAACCATCCTAGATCTCTGACGGGGTGAAATGAACTCATCCCTTGTGAAGCCATTTTCCGATCAGGCCCATCCGCCTTTGGCTCATATCGAACATAATTTATAACATTTGAGATTTTTCGAGATTTGAGTTTTCATTTTAAAGACATTTGGCTCTTCAATGATGGAATTTATGACATCATAGAGCATAATTGCTCGCCATCTAAATAAAATTGTACATGTTGATGGCACTTACAAGATAAATCTTTATGCAAGCACTTAATAAATGTATAAAAATGGTCATAGAAGCAAAGATGCCGGATTATTCTACATTCATAACGAATAAATATCGACAGGCCCATTCAAAGTAATTAAAGTTATATAGGCAAAATTTTGTCCAAAAACTTAAAAATGTCTATGCCCAAAACATATTTTATATTTTAATATTTCAAGTTATTAATAAATGGAAGAACATCAAGGGTTTTAATCTCATTTTCTGCAAATAAAAAGATCATTTAGTAAAAGATTTGTGCTATTGGCGCTGATTGATGCTTATACTTCTTGTTTAATTTTTATCACCCAATTTTTTTAAACCTCTATAGATATCGACATTTAAGTTATGTGTTTTTTGTTTTGTTAAAACATAATTTTCCATTTCAAATAGCTATAAAAAGTGCGGTAAACTATATCGCCTCATCTCGCCTAAGATGTCCCTTAATATTCACGATTTGCGACATGGGTAGTAGTTGTCGTCCGTGTGCATAGTTAAGTAATTATGCACATAAAAAATGAATAATTATGCATAATAGGTGAGTACAAGATGGAAGAAGTAGGGGCAATTCAAGAAATCTAAAAGTGAGACGAAGAGATTGATAAGTGATTTTTTAAGAAATTAATGAGTACAAAAGAGAAAGAGACAAAGGGTAAAATTATGTTTTGACTCGAATATATATGGTTATTTGAGAGTGTTTGAGCATTTTGTCTTATTTTATTTCGTGAAAAAAAAAGTGATTTTGAAAAATATTTTTTAAAAAATAATCGCTTATAGAAAAAAATATTTCGTCACAAAAATTTAAACATAACTTGTTATTGAAAATAAAAATATTTTTAATTAATTATTTTGAGCGAAGTATGTGATTATTTTTTTTTAAAAAATATTTTTCATATTATTTATTTTTCTGCAAAACAAGCAAGGCAAAGAATAATAAATCTCTTTTAATTTCTTGCTTAGGGTTAACAGTTTTAATTCAATTTCGTTATTTTCATATCCTTCTCCTCCTCCACAGTTTCTTCTTCATTTCCGCAATTCACAGCGACTGAGCTCGCTTGCCGTCAAGACGCTCAGTCCTCACTCGTAGTTTATGGCATTGCCTTTTGTTTTATGGAGTGAATTGTTCAATTGCAAGATCGCATTTTTCTGGGGTTCTTGTCTTATCCGGTTCAGGGGGTTTCAGAGAAGCGAACAATGCAGATGATTCATGGATTCATGGGGAGATTTCTCTCCGCGTTCACAGAGTAAGCAACGTGTTCTTTCTTTCCTTTTGATTAACTGCAGTTGCGTGATGAATTGCCCTTTGGGGTTCTTGTTCTTGGGTAGTCATTTGAAGATATGTAATGATAGCCTTGGATTATGTCATATATCGTCAAGTCTTGGATTCACTGCTAAGTAGAAAGAGGTTTGGAAGGAAAGATCTCATCTTTCAAAAGCAGAAGTTGCGAGCTCGGAATCACGGTATACGCAACACTTGGATGCCTGGATGTTCAGGAGTTAAATTGAAAACTAAAAGAATGTGTGGGTGTATAGTAAACACTTTGCATATGTTTTGGTAGTAGTGCATGTGGTGCGCTGTAAATCGCACAATTTCCATGCGAACAAATAAGGAAGGTGATCACTTTCAGAAGCATCTCGTTGGAACTAAGCCGGGCAGATTTGCTAAAGAAGCAATTACCTTTATTTCTTTACGGCTGGGATTAGAGTATGAACTAGCATGTCATGTTTCCATTTGTTGGATAATTTGGCATCATCACTGTGTCAGTAACCCTTCGTTTGATCAATCTTGTTCTTCAGCAGCATAAGTGCGGTCTCAACAAGTGAGTGAGTGGTCGTGCCGTGCCGTGCCTGCTTAGTCCAATGGTGCCGGAGAAAATATTGAAGCTCTCTAGCTCTGATGTCGCATCCAAGACTCCTTTGAGCTCCTCCTCCATGCCCAGATCCCTGAAGATCTGCACATTCGTCGATTTGTCCCTCATCATGCAGATTGCCAGCTCGATAGCAAACCTTCTCATTCTCGGCACATCTATGCGCGGGTTCCGGTGGCTCCTCAGGATCTCGACCAGAGCACAAGCTAATACGGCTTCTCTAAACCCCGCCCTCTTGAAGACAGCAGTGGATTCTTCTGCTGTCATGAACTTGAAAGCATGTGCCGCTTGCCCACCCATTACCTCTTGTAATTTGCCTTCTTCTGATAAGATCGCATTGAGAACATGAGTTTGGAAAATGCGGTTAGGTGGGAACAATTAACTTCAGGTTATCGAGATGCCGGCTCACATTCAGTTCTGGCAAAAGAATGCACTTACTGTTGGTGCTGCTGCTGTTACTCCCTTTAGCTGGTTGAAGGACTCTGATCCACTGCACAGATTCCTCAATATTCTTCCAGCGTTAGCACGAAGAAGCGGAATCTCCAATGCTTCTATGAGCCTCTCCACTACATTTAACTTCAAGATTCGATGACAGTTGCTCTTGCTTTCGAAAGCCAGCATTGCCAGGGCTTCTCCGGCCACGATTCTCACATCCCTTTGATCTTCCGGTACTCCTTGTTGGAAGAAAATCTTTAACGGTTCTTTCAGAATTCCACCGGTTTCGCCTATTCGCTCTGACGCATTGTCTTGAGCCAAACTGGTAAGGATCTCAATCACCTTGTTTCTGCAGTTCAGGTTGCTTCTCTCCGCACAGTAGAATATCTCTTATGTTGCTTATAGTGAAGACTATCTCAGAGATCTCTCTCCGGATATTTTTGCCGGTGGTACCCATTGTGCTTGCCAGCATCTTCATAACCTGTAAGGACCTTTAAACGGTCAAAACCTGCGATGTGGTGACACTTGAGTCCTTCCACATTCTTTCATCAGCATGAGTGAAATCTATGATTTTAGGTAGCAGGCCTCTTATGTTGCCAATTTTTCCACAGTTATCGTGATCACGGGCTAGTTTCTTCAGAATGAGAAGTCCCAAATTATTGAAAGTTCAGTATTCATAGTCTTCATGGTCAAAGATGATTTTCTTTTTGCCAATTTCATCTGCTGCAGAACTGGGGCTTCTGCTTGTCTGAAGAAGAGATGATATCGATTCCATTGCCCCAGGTATTCCAGTGACCCGAAGGGAGTTTCGCTTTTTCCCGGATAATTTTGAAACTATTTCTGTGGCGGATAGCCTAATTTCTTCCTCTTGTGGGTCTTTCCAGTTTAAGATCTCCACCAGTCTCTCTATAACTGGCAGAGTTGTTCCAATCTTCTGAAGCGTGTCATCTGAATACTGTTCTTTTGTGGAAAACCGGTGAAGAATCCTGGCTCCTATGAGCTGCTCATCCGGTGAGTTTGAACTTAAGAGATCCATCGCAAAAGTAACCATGTCCATTCCCAGGCCATCAAAAATGCTCCCATTAAAACATCTGGAGTAGGAGTCATAGAAAAATCTCCGAGTTGAGATCATACCTGAAGCCCCCAGACCGCATTCCTTGTTCACCCCTTCAAGAAGCTTACAGATGACAACCTTCCGCTCCCAGTAGACTTTCTCCGTCAAGACGACCAGGGCTTCTGCCAAAGCCAAGGCATAAAAGATGTACAGAGCAGCTTTCCGGTTCCTCTTGTCAGTGTCTCCATCAGCTACCTCTCCAAAATTGTGCTTGATGAGCTTCGTCAATGAAAGCACGATGCAGGCTATCGGAGATGAGAGCTGAAGCCAATAGAGAATCTTGCTGACGTTTCTGGAAAGGAAAACTGACCCGGCATGAGGTACAATAGGAACTTCGGAAGAAGTCCAAATGCGGGTCGGCTTACTTTTCAGTTTCTGCTCTTTGACGTTTGTCGCATCTTTAGTTTCAGAAATTTCCCTGCTGTGTTGACTTAGATTCCTCGTAGCAGAGCTTACGGGGCTCAACATATCCTTCACAGATTCAATTAGAGCTCTAGAGCTCGATCTCAGTGCTCGGAACCTACTAATTCCAACATCAGCTATCGACCATGTAGACTGGTGTTGCCATTCCAGCTCATGACTCCTACTAAATATTCGAGCTCCTTTAACTAATAAAATGGTGGTGATGAACCAGAAGTCTGTTTTGTCTAGGGTGACGGCAAAACTCCCCAGGAGTACAACTGTTGCCCATATAAAACCAAGGGTTCCCAGGCCAGTGGCCACTTTTCCCAGAACCGCAAGGCAGAGAGCAAACAGAGTCAGCTTTTTCTCAGGGGCTGGAACAGCCGGCAGTGCAGGGGATACAGAGTTTGCGCTGCTTCCATCTCTCCTACGAGCACTAGTTTGCGGCTCAAAGATTGTGGCGGGTGAAATGATGGTATCGTTTTCCTCCTGAGGCTGAGGAATATCCAGATGAATGCTTTGACCTTCAGCGGAGTTCTTGACCTTCATTTCCTAACCTGGAATGGCTCAAGAACAGACAGCTTCTTTATACTTCAAATCAGCAGAGTAAAACTTCTGTGTAGAGGTTCAACGGAACCTGAATTCAATTTCCAAAATTTCTCTTTATGAATTTCCTGGATTGGGATGAGAAAGAGCAGCTATGCCTCTATAAAAGATGGGGGAGGGAGGGAAGAAATGGATCTAGCAGAGGAAAAAAAAAGGTTAAGCAGCTTCTGTTGCCAACTTTCCTGGAAGTTCTGTTGCTCTTGGACCAAATTCCGATACCGCTTGTTTACTTCTAAAGTTCCATTGACGAGCTTTCTTGATTGCCCGATGAGGATCTTGAACTCTCTCTCCCCATATCGGAGCAACCTGCTTGGTGACTGCTTTGGCTCGTGTTGAACAAAACTTGTGCAAAAGGGAAGACGAGTTTGACACAATATTGACTCTGCTTGTGGATCATATGCTTTAAGGTGCTGATATTACAACGAATGATCTGTGTCTGAGTTGTATATCGCCATGCACAGCTCTTTGGAAGGCATCCACGTCAACCTTATCGAAAGGAAAATTAGGGTGCGCATGAAAACACTTCAAAAATTGCATTTCTCCGCGCGAAGCCCATCCGGCAAAGAAATGTGTTTGATAAAAATTTGATCGAAGTAAAAATCCGTTTGGTAAAAAAATTGACTTCTGGTAGGATTTTTCACTTCCGGTAAGAATTTTCACTTCTGATAGGATTTTTGGCCATTTTTGAGAAGTAAAAAATTTTAACTTTTTGGCTCCAGAGTCACTTCTTAGACCACACCCACCTTCGTCGACCACCATTACTGTGGCAGCTGCCATGGCCGCCGCCGCCGACCGCCACCATTGACCACCACGACCACCGCCGCCGCCTCCCCTAACCACCGTTGCTATGACCGTCGGCCGCCGACCGCCGCCGCCGCCGACCACCACCACCACCGTCGACCATCGCCGCCGAAGATTTTGTTAATAATATTTCAAAAGTAGAAATTTTCAACCGTTATCAAATGAATTTTTTTGATCAGAAGTTAATTTGGAGCAGAAGTAGAAAAATTAATTTCTACTTTTGAGGAGAAGTAAAGAAATTAACTTCTGATCAGAAGTTGATTTCTCATATAGAAGTGTTTTCATGCGCACCCTTAGTCATTTGGTCAACTGTACTATCAAAATTCATATTCATTCGGTCCAGTTTGGAAATCACCGCGTTTATTGTAAGCAATGCAACTGGGTTATGTCAAAGGTCCAGTCAGGTGGCTATTGCATGGTGAGAAATTATTACCATTTACCAGCAGCACAGGTGCTGTAATTTTGTATGAAACTTAATTATATGTCTAAACTCTTTTTTTGTTTTTTTTTGTCTTCTCACCTGAATGCACCGTCTTTTAAATTGTTCACTTAAGTGTTATCAGTAATTTGTCTAGCCGAAAAGTCCGACATGACAGATTTCGTGCCTCCATTCAAAAAGAGATTCTCTCTCACACTCTCTCTTAGAAGTCCCATTGCAAATTCGTTTTTGTCTCCGCCAGCGGATCTTGGGGCTACCAGAGCAAGCGCAGAGACAGAGAAGAGAGAACGACTATGGACAACGGAGGAGGAGTAGCATCGGCATCAAAGTCGGGAGACTATCGGGGTGCATGAAATCCATCCAGAAACATAATTTCTGTTTCAAACCTATTTCCGAAGCAGCAAACCGTTTGGTAATGCAATTCTATTTTTCTATTTCTGAAACAAAAAATTGTTTTAGAAATAGATTTGAAGAAGAAATGAGAAACAAAAATTTTCTACTTTTCCGAGAAACAAAAATAGAAATCTCATTTTTTCTCAAATACCCGCCGCCGCCAACCCGGTCGCCGCCCGCCGCCGCGGTCTCCACAGCCACCTCCCGCCGTCAACCGGCCGACACATTTTTCAGAAGTAGAAATTTTATATCGTTATCAAACACTTTTTTTTGCTCAGAAACTCATCCAGCAACAGAAATAGAAAAAACTATTTCTAGCCAGAAATCTATTTCTGAAACAGAATGGTTATTATTCACGCCCTATGCTTCCAAGCTGAAGGAAAAGAAGACAGAGCGAGAGTGAGGAAGGGAGAGAGAAAAAGCTTCGTAAATTCTTTTATGGAGCCTACAGTTTTCAGAAAGGAAAGAGTGAGATGGGGAGAGTCGGTCTTCCAAAGAAACGTCTTTGTTTTGTTCGCTCTTGCCACGTCCAACGAAGAACTTTTAACGTTGCACTTCAATTTCGAAAAGCCACATCGGATTCAATATATTGTTTGAGAGTACCTGTGGTCGGCAAGGGTTGGCCTTGCCTGGGCGAGGGCGAGCACAGGCGAGGGTCCCTCCGCCAAATCTGGCTCGGCCAACACTCGTCTAGGAGATGTTCGGTTAGGCCAACCCTTGACTGGCGAGGCCGTCTCACCGGTGCCCAATGCATTATCTAGATTTCCGAAGTCGCCTATTCAGTGCATTCAGCCTTCCATGTCAGTGTACGTTCGCTTAGATTTATGTGATGCATTGGGTTCGTGAAGGTATCGATTTATGGGGGTACCCGGAGATTTGCGTGCGGACATCCTTGGATTGGCAAGAGGCATTGAGTCATGGCACAAAGGTCCACCTTTCAAATGCGGCCATTTCCAATATTTGATAAACGCTTTACCATAATATGTCGCATTTACAAAAATGATTTCTTGCACTTTAATTTCTAACAACTTTAAAGCATATCCTGTCAAATCACTTACAGTGTCATGTAGGACGGCCGACATCCACGTCATTGATTTTCGGTCTAAGTTGGCTGAACGGACTGAATTGGTACCAATGTAAAAAAATTTAAGATTAATTGATGCAATTAAAATATCTAAAACTGAATTGTTATCAGTGTAATAGATTTAAAGCTTTTTTTTTTAATACTTTTCAGAGATTGCCTCCTCAACACCTAAGAACCTTTCCCAAACCACAAACATCCATTTCTCACAAAACAAAAATCACCCTGACGCACAAAACCACAGTGGACATGATCGGGGATAGGAGCAGGAAAGGAAATCAGGACTTGGACATGATTTTGCTCCAATCCTACAACTTACTGACGGAGGCTGGGATAAAGTGGTCAAGATATTCCGACGCCGGAGGTAAGCTGGATTGTTGTTCACCATTAATCTGCCGACCACCGTGACCAGCTGGATTGTTATTCGCCATTAATGGTCACTGCTGGATTTTATGAAAATGTTCCATGCTGTTTTTTTTTTTTTTCGGTTAACTCAAGTTTAAGGATAACATTAGATAATATTTTTATGAAATTCAGTAATTAAATCAAATATGTACTAAAATTATAAGGAATATATTGAATAAATTAAAATTTTGTGGACTATATTACACGTTTAATTCAAATTCAGAAACCATATGCAATAAATTTAAAGTTGAGAGAGTACGACGGATTACGCTAGAAGTTCAGAACCATTTATACGTTTACCTATTCAGTCCCCCCCTTGCTCCGTTTCCTTGCTTCCCTCCAGCATTTCTTATTGACTTTCGCAGTTCACGTCGACCGAGCTCGCTCTCCGTCAAGACGCTCAATCCTCGCTCAGTCTCGGCTCCGAAGCTCCCTGACATGTATGCATCACAAAAACGTCTCGGTTCTATCACTTTATGAGCTTAGTTCATTCGCTTTTTCGCCTTGTAGAGTCAGCTGTTCAGCTGCAAGTTCCCATTTTCTCTTTGGTTCCTACCTCGTCCTGTTTAAGGGGTTTCAGAGAAGCGAATGGTGCAGATAAATTATGGGTTCATCGTGAGATTTCCTTCCGTCGTGTGATGAATTAATTGCCTTCTGGTGTTCTTGTTCTTGGTGTAGGCATGTTGAATATAGGTAAAGATCGAATTGAAGTATATCGTCCTTAAGTCTTCGATTCGCTGGTAAGTAGAAAAAGATTTGGAAGGAAAAATCGGGTCTTTTCATAGCAGAAGTAGGGAGCTCAGAATCACGGTATATGCAACGCTTGGATGCTTTAATGTTCAGTAGTTAAATCGAAATGCAAAAGAATGTGTGGATGTATGTACACATCTTGCATATGTTTCGGTAGTAGTACACGTGGTGTGCTGTCAATGGCACAAATTTCGTGCGAACAAACAAGGAAGGTGTAAACTTTCAGAAGCATTTCATCAGACTTAAGTTAGGCGGGATTGCTAAAGAAGCAATTACCTTTATTTCTTTGCTTCAGGAATTCCCATTTGTTGGATAATTTGGCATCATCACTTGCTTAGTAATGTAGCGGTTGATCAAACCTGTTCTTCAGCAGCATAAGTGCGGCCTCAACAAGTGAGTGAATGGTCGTGCTGTGCCTGCTTAGTCCAATGGTGCCAGAGAAAAAATTGAAGCTCTCTAGCTCTGATGTCGTATCCAAGACCCCTTCAAGCTCCTCCTCCATGCCCAAATCCCTGAAGATCTGCACATTAGTCGATTTGTCCCTCATCATGCAGATTGCCAGCTCGATAGCAAACCTTCTCATGCTCGGCACCTTTATGTGTGGGTTCCGGTGGCTCCTCAGGATCTCGACCAAAGCGCAAGCTAATTCGGCTTCTCTAAACCCTGCCCTCCTGTAGACGGCAGTGGATTCTTCTGCTGTCATGAACTTGAAAACATGTGCCGCTAGCCCAACCATTACCTCTTGTAGTTTGCCTTCTTCTGATAAGATTGCATTGAGAACCTGATTAAGGAAATATGGTTAGGTGGGAACAGTTAATTTCATTCTCACTTGGACTACTTAAACTCGCACATAACTGCCCCTTCCGGTTATCTAGATGCCGGCTCAGGTTTAGCTTTTGCAAAAGAATGCACTTACTATTGGTGCTGCTGCTGTTACTCCCTCTAGCTGGTTGGAGGACTCTGGTCCACTGTAAGTGCACAGATTCCTCAAAATTCTTCCAGCATTAACACGAAGAAGCGGAATCTCCAATGCTTCTACGAGCCTCTGCACTACATTTAACTTCAAGATTCGATGACAGTTGCTCTTGCTTTCGAAAGCCAGCATTGCCAGGGCTTCTCCGGCCACGATCCTCACATCCCTTTGTTCTTCCGGTACTCCTTGTTGGAAGAATATCTTTAACAGTTCTTTCAGAACTCCACCGGTCTCTCTTATTCGCTCCGAGGCATCGTCTTCTAGTGCCAAACTGGTAAGGATCTCAATACCTAGTTTCTGCAGTTCCAGTCGCTTCTCTCCGTGTCGTAGAACATCTCTTATGTTGCTTATGGTGAAGACTATCTCAGAGATCTCTCTCGGAATATTTTTCTCGGTGGTACCCGTTGTGCTTGCCAGCCTCTTCATAAGCTGTAAGGACCTTTTAACATTCAAAACCTGCGATGTGGTGACACTTGAGTCCTTCAATGTTATTTCATCAGCACGAGTGAAATCTACGATTTTAGATAGAAGGCCCCTTGTGTTTCCAATTTTTTCGCAGTTATCATGATCCCGGGCTAGTTTCTTCAGAATGAGAAGTCCCAAATTATTGAAAGCCCAGTAGCCATAGCCTTCATGGTCAAAGATGATTTTCTTTTTGCCAATTTCGTCCGCTGCAGAACTGGGGCTTCTGTTTGTCTGGAGAAGAGATGATATCGATTCCATTGCCCCGGGTATACCAGCGACACGAAGGGAGTTTTGCTTTTTCCCGGCTAATTTGGAAACTATTTCTGCAGCTGATAGCCTGATTTCTTCCTCTTGTGGGTCTTTCCAGTTTAAGATCTCCACCAGTCTCTCTATAACTGGCAGAGTTGTTCCTATCTTCTGAAGCGCGTCATCTGAAAACAGTTCTTTTGTAGAAATTCGATGAAGAATCCTGGCTCCCATGAGCTGCTCGTCTGGTGAGTTTGAAAATAAGAGATCCTTCGCAAAAGTCACCATATCCATTCCCAGGCCATCAAAAATGCTCCCATTAATACATCTCGAATAGGAGTCGTAGAAAAATCTCCGAGTCGCGATCATACCTGATGCCCCCAGATCACGTTCCTCATTCACCCCTTCGAGAAGCTTACAGATGACAACCTTCCACTCCCAGTAAACTCTCTCTGTCAGGACGACCAGAGCTTCTGCCAAAGCCAAGGCATAAAAGATATACAGAGCAGCTTCCATGTTCCTCTTGTCAGTGTCTCCTTCAGCTAGCTCACCAAAATTATGCTTGATGAGCTTCATCAATGAGAGCACGACGCAGGCAATTGCAGACAAGAGCTGGAGCCAATAGAGAATCTTGCTGACGTTTCTCGAATGGAAAAAGCACCCTGCATAAGGTACAATAGGAACTTCAGAAGAAGTCCAAATCCGGGTTGGCTTCTGTTTCAATTTCTGCTCTCTAACATCTGTCGCATCTGTAGTTTCGGAAATATCCCTGATGTGTTGACTTTGCTTCCTCGTAGCAGGGCTTACGGGGCTCGACATATCCTCCTTCACGGATTCAACTGGAGCTCTAGCGCTCGATCTTAGCTCTCGGAAGCTGCTAATTCTGGCATCATCTATTGACCATGTGGACTGGTGTTGCCATACCAGCTCATGACTCCTGCTGAATATTCGAGCACCTTCAATTAATAAAATGATGGTGATGAGCGGGAAGTCGGTTTTGTCTAGGGAATCGGCAAAGCCCCCCAAGAGCACAACCGTCGCCCAGATGAAACCAAGGGTTCCCAGGCCAGTGGCTGCTTTTTCGAGAACCGCAAGGTGGAGAGCAAACAGAGTCAGCTTTTTCTCGGGGGCTGAAACAGCTGGCAGCGCAGGGGAAACAGAGTTTCCGCTGCTTCCTTCTCTCCTACCATCACTAGTTTGCGGCTCAAAGATTGTGGCGGGTGAAATGATGGTTTCATTTTCCTTCTGAAGCTGAGGAATATCCAGATGAATGCTGCTTTGACCTTCAGCGGAGTTCTTGGCCTTCATTTCGCAGTCTGGAGTGGCTCAAGAACAGACTCCTCTTTTTACACGTCAAACCAGCTGAGGAAAACTTATGTCTGGCGCTTCAATGGAAACTGATTTCAATTTCCAGAAATTTTGTTTATGAATTTCCTGGATTAGGATGCGAAAGTGGAGCTATGCCTCTATAAAAGTAACGGTTAGGCAGCTTATATTGCCAACTTTCCTGGAAGCTGTCTTGTTCTTGGACAAAATCCTATTTCGCCCGCACGTTTATGGATGAGCTTTCTTGTTGCCCGATGAAGATCCAGTACTCGCTTTCCATGGCGGCGGTGCATTTGCTGCTTGGTGACTGCTTTGGAGACTCTCTGGGCATGAGTCATTTGGTCAGCTGTACTATTATAATTCATAATCGTTAAGGTCCAGTTTGCAAATCACCACGTTACTTGTGAGCAATGAGGTCTTTCTTCCTTATCCGAGGAGTTCGTTACGTCAAAATTTAGTAATGTGTTTCGTATCCGAATGATCATGCAGGAATTAACATTGTAATATCTTACCTGACCGGCCCATTCTCGGATTTCCACGGCCGCTTGCTTGCTTCTCGACGATTCTTTCGATGTCATGTCAAGCGCGGTTGGGGATTTAGATTGTAGCTCGCTGGATATGTCTTATCCAATGTATTCATCTCGAGTCAAGAGGACCACACAAATGGCCCCTGCTTTGTGTTAGAGGTCCAGCCAGGTGGGTATTGCGTGATAAGAAATTATTGCCATTCCCTCGTAAAAATTCGAAAACCTAAGGACCATTTACCTGAAAAAAGAAACTATCATTTGTGCAGTCATTACAACGAAGAAAAAGTGAGTGGTCAGTTGAAAAATGGATAGATAGAATAAGGTCCTAAGGTGAGGTCCATTTGTCAAAAGAGAACTTAGAGTTGACGTTATTTCAAATAAGGGTTTGAATCAAATAATAACTTGGGCTGAGCCAAATGTTCGCCTATTGAGGAGCAAGTGATTTTTCCAATAGGTAGAATAGGGGCACTTCTGTCCATAATGATATCGAAAAAAAAAAAAAAAGTTGCGAGGCCCTAAATTTCTTCTCATCTTCTAGATCCGTGCACCTTCGCATCCCTCATCGTGCTTCAACTTCGATACCGAGATCCAAGTTTGACATTCACTGCAAACTCGAAGAGGTAATATGGGTCACAAACCTATTTATCAACTCAGTTTTAGTGGGCCCACATTGAATATGAGTCACTTAAAATTTTAAAATTTTGTCAAAATGGGTTGAAATGTTAAAGCCTGAATTTATGTGGGTCTAATATGGGTTTGATGCGGACCAAATATTCAACCCATTTAACTTGAACCCAAAATGTATGTAACCTGTGAAGGCCTCGGGCAAGCCTCGAGCTCGCCGAGATCGGGTCGTTTGTAGCCCGTCACCGGTTGCCTTCCGCCAGTTGCTGGTGCTCGATGTCGGCCGTCGTCGGGCGCCACTAGTCGTCGACCGTTGCCAGTCGCCGAAGACCCTTGCCAAACATAAAAGAAAAAACAAAATAAAAAATGGAAAAAAATCAGATTTTTTTTTAATTATAAAAAATTATTCACGGTATTTTAGCAATATATATATTTTTAAAAGTGTCACTCACGCAGTCTCGGAACATGAAGATGGGCAGATATTTTGTGGTTTTTGGTTTTTAGGAATTGCAAATTATTCAGATTTTTTTTTTTGGACGGAAGTACCCTGTTTCAATCGCTAGAAAAATCACTTGCTCGTCGTGTCGCAAACTAGATCTTTATTTGAAATAAAGTCTATCTAGGTGATCTTTTGGAAAAATAGTTATACTTCATGCTATCATTTGAAATTTTCCGTTTGAAAATTGAAAGTGTCTTAATTTAGAATATTTAAAAACGGCTAAAAATTGTGTTTTTAGCTTGAATATACAGTGAAGTCGGGCGACTGTTGCAGCGACCAAGTTCGCTCACCGTCAAGACTCTCAGTCCTCACTCATCGCAGCTCCAAAACTTCCCGATTCTTGTTCTTGTTGCATCGATGAATTGCCTCTTGGGATTCTTGTTCTTGTGTGGTCACTTGAGAATATGTTATGATCGCGTTGGACTATGTCATCCTTAAGTCTTGATTCGCTGCTAAGTAGAACAGGATTCGCAAGGAAAAATCTAATATTTTAGTAGCAGAAGTAGTGAGCTCTAGGGGTGAGCAGGTTTTAGTCCGGTCCGGTTCCCCTCAAGAATCGGGAATCGGTGCTTCGGTTTCCAATTTTTGGGGCCGGGGACCCGACCGATGGTCTTGGGAATCGGGAACCTATAATAAATTGTAAAATTTCATTTTGTCCCTTTCATTCCCAAATGAAAGAACAGAAGCCATGTGTTTGAATCAGAACATTGAAAGCACACCCAAAGGAAACTAGCCATGTACTTGAGAGAGGCCACGGGAAACATTAGATAAGATTTAGGATTAGGTTTAAAAATTTTAAAAAAATAATTAAAATTGATCGGTCCAATCCGGGTGATTCGGTCCGGTCCGGTCCTATATCACTGGAACTAGGAACCGGACCGCCCGATCAACGGTTTCATTTTTAAGGACAGGGAATCGGACCACCAATTCTGACGGTTTCTGATCCGATCGGTCTGATTTGCTCACTCCTGGTGAGCTCAGAGTCCTGTTATATGCAACCCTTGGATGCTTCCATGTTCAGGAGTAAAATTGAAAAATAAACGAATGTTTGGGTTTATGTGCACATGTTTATGTGCACATCTTCTTGCACATGTTTCGGTGGCAGCGCACCTGGGGTTGCTGTAAATTGCACAAATTCCGCAGGAACAAACAAGGAAGGTGATAACTTTCCGAAGCATTTCATCATACTTAAGCCGGGCGGTAGTTGGTAAAGAAGCAACTCCTTACGCCTGGTCGTCTAGATTTCTAGTCAAGATAAGACTGGATAGAATAAGATAATAAATTTAGGAATTGTGCTATATCCTATCCATTGCTTAGTAAATCATAATATTAAAGTCATGTATTTTCTCATCCTATTTTGTTTATTGCTTGGTATGAATTTGACATACCAGTGTAAATTAACCTAAAAGTTATATAAATGAAAACGGTGATAATCCGTCAGGACACTCTTATCTACTTCATTTTTATTGATTATATTTTATTATTTTTCCTTCTCTTTTTTAAAATTATTTTCCTTTTTTCCCTTCAATTATTCCCTAATAAAATTTTACTAAATAGTAAACTATATTAATATTCCTAAAATGCATAAAATATGTAATAAATATAATAATAAATACTACATCTATTAAATTTATAATGTGAGATAGAAAGAAATTCGTATATAAGTAAACATACGAATAAATAATGATGAATGGTTGTTATTTGTTTTGTTATTTTGAATTTCTTTTCCTTTTTTTTCGGGTCGGAGAATTTCTTTTACTGGAATTCAAAGATTATTCACATTCTAATACTAACGAGCTTCCCCAACCATTGAACCAAACAACTAGGCATCAATAGCTCTCTCTCTTTCCATGGGAAACTGTTACTAAAACAATGACTTTTGCATCATGGATATTAGAAATTCTATTTACCTTTATTCCATCTCTCGCATGAGATAATTTTATTCGGGTAATATCCTTTCTTATATCTCGCTTTATCCTGTCTTGGGCAGGTACCAAACATAGGATACGACTGAATTTTATTCTACCAAACGCAGCCTTTATTTCTTTACCTGGTATTGGAGACTACATAGCATACCTTCTTGTTTCCCATTTGGTGGATAATTGGCATCATCACTTGCTCAGTAACCCATCCGTCAATCAAACCTCTTCTTCAGCAGCACAAGTGCGGTCTCAACAAGTGAGTGAATGGTCGTGCTGTGCCTGCTTAATCCAATGTTGCCAGAGAAAATATTGAAGCTGTCTAGCTCTGATGTCGTATCCAAGACTCCTTCAAGCTCCTCCTCCATGCCCAGATCCCTGAAGATCTGCACATTCTTCAATTTGTCCCTCATCATCCAGATAGCCAGCTCGATAGCAAACCTTCTCATTCTTGGCACCTTTATATGTGGATTCCGGTGGCCCCTCAGGATCTCTACCAAAGCACAAGCTAAGTCGGCTTCTCTGAACCCTGCCCCCTCGAAGACGGCGGTCGATCCTTCTGCTGTCATGAACTTGAAAGCATGTGCCGCTAACCCAACCATCACCTCTTGTAGTTTGCCTTCTCCTGACAAGATTGCCTTGAGAACCCGAGTTGAGGAAAGATGGTTACGTAGGAACAATTAATTAATATCATTCTCTCTAGGACAACTTAAACTTGCACATAACTGCCCTTTCCAGTTATCCAGCTGCCGGCTCAGGTTCAGCTTTTGCAAAGAATGCACTTACTATTGGTGTCGCTGCTGTTACTCCCTTTAGCTGGTTGAAGGACTCTGGTCCACTGTAAGTGCACAGATTCCTCAAAATTCTTCCAGCATTAACACGAAGAAGCGGAATCTCCAATGCTTCTAGGAGCCTCTCCACTACATTCGACGTCAAGATTCGATGACAGTTGCTCTTGCTTGCGAAAGCCAGCATTGACAGGGCTTCTCCGGCCACGTTCCTCACATCCATTTTATCTTCCAGTACTCCGTGTTGGAAGAAAATCTTTAACAGTTCCTTCAGAACTCCGCCGGTCTCTCCTATTTTCTCCGACACATCGTCTTCTAGTGCCAAACTAGTAAGGATCTCAATACCTAGTTTCTGCAGAACCGGCCATTTCTCTCCATATCGTAGAATATCTCTTATGTTGCTTATGGTGCAGACTATCTCCGAGATCTCTCTCCGGAGATTTTTCCCTGTGGTAGCCGTTGTGCTTGCCAGCATCTTCACAACCTGTAGGGATCTTTTAACAGTCAAAACCTGCGATGTGGTGACAGTTGAGTCCTTCAATATTCCTTCATCAGCATGAGTGAAATCTATGATTTTGGAAAGAAGGCCCCTTGTGTTTCCAATTTTTCCACAGTTATTGTGATCACGGACTAGTTTCTTCAGAATGAGAAGTCCCAAACTATTGAAAGTCCAGAATCCACATTCTTCATGGTCCAAGAAGATTTTGTTTTCGCCAATTTCGTCTGCTATAGAACTGGGGCTTCTGTTTGTCTGGAGAAGGGATAATATCGATTCCATTGCCCCGGGTATTCCGGTGACCCGAAGGGAATTTTGCTTTTTCCCGGCTAATTTGGAAACTATTTCTGCAGCTAATAGCCTGATTTCTTCCTCTTGTGGGTCTTTCCAGTTTAAGATATCCACCAGTCTCTCTATAACTGGCAGACTTGTTCCTATCTTCTGAAGCGTGTCATCTGAAAACTGTTCTTTAGTAGAAAACCGGTGAAGAGTCCTGGCTCCCATGAGCTGCTCATCCGGCGAGTTTGAACATAAGAGGTCCATCGCAAAAGTCACCATGTCCATTCCCAGGCCATCAAAAATGCTCCCATTAAGACATCTCGAATAGCAGTCGTAGAAAAATCTCCGAGTCGAGATCATACCCGAAGCCCCCAGGTCGCATTCCTCATTCACCCCTTCAAGAAGCTTACAGATGACAACCTCCCACGCGCAGTAAGCTTTCTCTATCAGGAAGACCAGAGCTTCAGCCAAAGCCAAGGAATAAAAGAAAATCAGAGCAGGTTTCCGGTTTCTCTTGTCCGTATCTCCTTTAGCTACCTCACCATAATTGTGCTTGATGAGCTTCGTCAATGAGAGCAGGACGCAGGCTATTGCAGATAAGATCTGGAGCCAGTGGAAAATCTGGCTGATGTTTCTCGAAAGGCAAACCCACCCTCCATAAGGTAGAATAGGAACTTCCGAAGAAGTCCAAATCCGGGTGGGCCTCCTTTTGAATTTCTGCTTTCTAATGTTTTTCGCATCTGTAGTTTCAGAAATTTCCCTGCTGCGTTGACTTTGCTTCCTCGTAGCAGAGCTCACGGGACTGAACATATTCTGCATGGATTCAACTAGAGCTCTAGAGCTCGATTTGAGCGCTCGGAAGCTGCTCATTCCGGCATCAGCTATTGACCAAGTGGACTGGTGTTGCCATTCCAGCTCATGACTCCTGCTGGATATTCGAGTTCCTTCAATTAATAAAATGATGGTGATGAACCAGAAGTCGGATTTCTCTAATGTAACGGCAAAGCCCCCCAGGAGCACAACCGTTGCCCAGACGAAACCAAGGTATCCCAAGGCAGTGGCCACTTTTTCGAGAACCGCAAGGCGGAGTGCAAACAGAGTAAGCTTTTTCTCTGGGGCCAGAACAGCCGGTAATGTGGGGGAAACAGAATGTCCACTGCGTCCATCTCTCCTTCCAGCACTAGTTTTCGGCGCAAAGATTGTAGCGGGTGAAATGATGATTTCATCTTTCTTCTGAAGCTGAGGAATATCTAGATGAATGCCGCTGCTTTGACCTTCAGCACTGTTCTTGGCCTTCATTTTGCAGTCTGGAGAAGCTCAAGAACAGTAGCTTCGTTTTACATCAAATCAGCTGGGGAAAAGCTTCTATCTAGCGGTACGAAGTTGTAATGAATGATGTGGCTCTGGGTTCTATATTGCCATGCGCAGTTCCTCTGGAGGCATTGACTTCAACATCGGGGAAAAGTACATCAGAAGTGCCATAACTTTTGTACGGCATTCACTTGAGTGCCATAACTTTCAAAACGTTCACTTAAGTGTCATAACTTTTAAAAAACGTTCACTTGAGTGCCATGTTGACGTGGTAGCTGGAAAAGTTACTGTAGATGTTGGAAAAGTTACTGTAGATGCTGGAAAAGTTACTGTAGCACGCCAAAAAAGTTATTGTAGCACGCCGGAAAGATGATGTGGCACGCCCGAAAAGTTACTGTAGCACTCAAGTGAACGATTTTGTTCCGACGTAGCACTCAAATGAACGATTTTTGAAATTATGGCACTTAAGTGAACGTTTTGAAAGTTATGGCACTCAAGTGAACGCCGTACACAAGTTATGGTACTTTTAGTGTACTTTTCCCTCAACATCGATGAACGTAAGTTGAACCTTTGAAGTCTCCTTTTTCTTCTGGTCTCCCGCTGCATGAGAGTCGTTGGCCAACTGTACTATTATAAAGTATAATGAAATCTCCACATCACCTCTAAACAACTGGGTCGTCTCCTTTTTAAAGCAGTTGGTTTAAGGAACCAATTATTTTAAGATCTTAACACTTTTGTGTGCCTAATAATTTAGTAATGTTGTGTCATATCGGCATACCATGCAAGGAGTGAGATTACAATCTCTTACGTGACCGCATATTTTTGGGATTTCCGCGGCAACCTGCTTGCTCAATGACGATTGTTTCAATGTCATGCAACGCGCGGTTGAGGTATTTGTTTTTGTACCTCTGAAAATCTACGAAAACATTGTTATGTGTGACCTTATTAAAATGACAAAAACATAATTTTGGTGACGCATTATTCACCTAATCTTTACCTAAAGGGCGGTGGCTCTTCACTGTGCTTACTTTTGCTTGTTGTGATTGTGAAACACACGACTTTGTTTTAACTTTTTTTTTTCTTTGATGTTTTTCTTTTGGGAGTGTTCCTCAGCGGATAGCAAGTTGAAAGCGTTTTAACTTAGGATTAGTGCAAGATGTTGACTTTCCTTTGTCAACCCATTGCTCTGCTAGCATGAAAAAACTTGGCGTATGATTTTCTGAATCTAGCGATAAAAATCTTCTCAATGTGCGGTTGCTAAGCAAATGGACTACAAGACAAGCAAAACTGAATTTGTACCCACATCAAAAAACAAAAACTTTAAAAGCTTTTCAAGCAAGAATGCTGAGTGAAGAGGGCCTTGAGGGTCATAGTGTATTGTGAACATAGTTCTTGACTTTAATAGCAAGTTGAGCGAGAATTCATCCTAAATCCTTGTTGGCGTTTCGAAATCCTCCGACGAGGCCCAGGCGTATGGATCTTGGCCCAAAAGAAAGGGTTGGAGCTCAGAAGGGTCACAAACGCGAGAATTTTTGATCGAACTTAATCCGTTCGTTTTCTAATAAGAAGTTCTAGATCGCTTTGGGACAGAGAGTGTCAAATGCGAAAAATACTTACATTGACACGAGAGGCGTGATACGTACTCTTGATAATTCGACAGCCCACTCATTCGACATTGAAATGAACTTCGACACACTAGGACTTGGATTTGACTCCGGAATTTAATCAACGAGGCCGGACCAAATTGTAGAACACAATGCCAGAATCTAATCGATGACACTGGACGGGGGATGTAGGACACAATACCGGAATTTAATCAACTGTATTGGACAAGATAGGCGATGAGTTCAACCTCGACATTGAATCGACGGTATCGAACCTAATAAGCGTACGCCGGAATTTAATCGACGACACCTAACTCTGGATATGAGACTCATCGAAATTGAATCGACGATGGAAATCTAAAAGCTATAACTAAGCTAAAAGCTAAAAGTTAATTGTAGAGATGAGTATTTGTGTTTGTGTGTGTTGTGGCCGGGGGGTATTTATAGACCAAGTCCGGTAACCGTTGAGCGGTTATTTTCTTTGGCTCCACGTTTTAACATTTTCCAATAAGTCATGTGGATAGTCCCTTGACGGTTTCTTGGTTTCCGCGCCCTTTCTTTTCGCCTTGTGGGGATTACCGCCAATCTTTCATTAACCGCCCCGATCGTGGCTCTTTTCGCACACTTCTTCTTTCGTCTTTCAAGGAAGATGCCGCCAAAACTTTTTCTGACACGTGGCATTTCCAAGGTTCTTCTGAGTCTGTCTTCAATGCTCTTACCCTCAGGCAATCAAAGCTCGTGCTCGTGCTCGTCACGTGGCCCCGGGAGTAACTTTAGGTGTTAACAATCCTACACAAACATATTATCAAATCATCATAAATAGAACACAAGCGTCGATCGGGGGAAGTTCTTTTTCGTCTAATCTTTATGGCAGAACTCGAGTCGAAATACCGAAGCAGAAAACAAAATCCCCACAAGCTTTCTCCAATTTCTTGGCAATCACAGCATGTAGAAAGTAAACAGCATCGACTTGCCAAATAGTAGGGGTTCAAAAGGATGCTAGAGACTTCCCTCAACAAACTTTGCAACCACTCTAGCACGTCTGAATGCGCTGCCTCGGCATGCTTCACCGCTTCTTCATCGGCGACATCGTACCTGACAGTCCACCTGTGGAAACTTTTGGAAATATTTTCACTTGTGCATCAACCTGTAAAGCAGTCTTATATTCATCCAAAATCTCTCCTACCATGGGGCAAAGTAACCCTCTGAGTGGCTCGCATAAATCTAACTTCCCATTTGAGAAGTAAATAGAAGTGCATGAACTCAAGAACCATAAAGTTATACGTCAAGCGCATAAATCGAAGACCAAATCAGATCCATCACGCCTGAAATTGTTCTCCATAGAAATTCTGACATGCGATCATCAATGCATGCCATTGATATAATGAAACCAAATAAAATAAACTGTGAAAAATAGATATGACCAAAGCAATGCATACTTTGTCACATGCAAACATAGACTCGGGATCAGGAAAGGTCGATTATCTCAATCTCACCTCGGATTTGGCGGCTAGAATCTCTTCGATCTGCTTTAGGAGTTCTGATGGTGACATACGGTCTATCTCAGATCCTAATATGGCTATTGGAGTCTGCTGCGTATGTCTTGAATTCTTTATGGAATTGGACTAACGTTAGAGCTTGGGAGTAGTAATATATATTGTTCTTTCTCGAGTTATTAGGTTAAAAAGTAGAGACATAAAGAGTCTTTAGTTTTTAGCCACCTTTTGTAATTCTTGAATTTTCATAGTGGATTTTGCTTCCCCTCTCCCAGTGATTTTTTTCCGCAAGGTTTTTTCACGCAAATCTGTGTGTTCATTTCTTCTTCTCAGTTTTAATTTCGTTACTATTTCAACATTAGTCGTAATTATTTGGTATCAGAGTAATAGGGTTGTTTGATTTTCTAGTTATGGTTTCATGTTCAGCAACGAAATTTGATATTGAGAAGTTTAATGGGAGCAAAAATTCCAATCTATGGCAGCTCGTATATTGGCTGTTTTTACGCAACATAGTTTGAAGATAACTCTATTTGGGGAAGCCAAGAAACCTAAAAGCACATCGGATGGAATCTAGGAAGATTTGGATGAAAAAGCTTTGTCTACTATCGAGCTGTGCCTCACGAATGAAGTTTTGTAGGAGGTACTATGTCATAAATCAGTTGCAGGTTTTTGGATGAAATTGCAAATTTTTTTTTTTGGATAAATCATCTATTGATGATTAAGCAACGTCTCTTCATTCTTCGTATGGCTGAAGGTGCTTCCATTAAGTATCATATTTCTTAGTTCAATGCTATTATTTCTAAATTAAGGAGTATTGATGTTAAGATCGTAAATGACGATCTAACTCTTTTATTGTTAGATTCGCTACCTCCCTCTTATAAGAATTTTAAAGAGACCATGATTGTTAGTAGAGTAACTATTGATCTTGAAGATGTCCGAGACTAGTCTTTTAAATAAGTGAAAACTAGATAAAGAATTGACTTTTGAATGCAGTAAGGATAATGGGTCTGGTTTAGTTTTGAAGGTCTATTGAGAGAAGCAATAACGACTGGAGAAGGTCAAAATCAAAGCATAAGGATCTTACTTGCAACTACTAAAAGTCTAATGGCTATATCAAGATTGTCCCAAACCGAAGACAAAGCAGCAAAGAGAAAATACTATGAATTAGCAAAATCAAGGGAATGCAAATCGGCAGAACAATCAAAACTACCAGAATAGACAAATTCATGGAAATGAAAATCCCGATCAAGTTGCTGTTGCCGAAGAAGAAAACGCAGATTGGTTATTGGTTGCGTATGATAAAGACAAATTTAGAGATGGTTGGATTCTTGATTCAATCTATTCATAGCATATGTGTCATAATCGTGATTGGTTCTCCAATTACAAGGAATATAATGGTGGAGTTATTCTAATGGGAAGCAATGCTAAATGCAAAGTAGTTGGGATTGGGACTATCAACATTAAGATGCATGACGACATGATCAGCACCTTGAAGAATGTCAGACACGTTCCTGATCCGAAGAAGAACCTCATCTCTTTGGATACACTTGATGCTAGCGGTTGTAGATTTACCACTTAAGGTAGAGTTATGAAGAATGTGATAGGTTCACTTCTGTTGATGAAAGGGCTAAAAATTGGAACTTTTTATGAACTGCAAGGCACTGTAACTACTAATTTAGCTGCAATCTTCCGTTATAACAAAATCAAACAACACTAAATTATGTCATATGAGAATAGGCCATATGAGTATTAGAGGGATGGAGGTGCTGAGTAAGAGAGGTCTTTTGTGTGGTCAGAGAATTAGAAAACTTGATTTCAGTGAGCATTGTGCTTTTGACAAATTGGAAAAGCGCCATTTTCAAAACAGAGTTTCACACAACAAATGGCACGTTGGATTATATTCATTCTGATCTTTGAGGTCCTGCAAAAGTTCCTTTGAAAGGCCCTGGTTTAAGGTACATACTTACTTTGATTGATGATTTTTCCAAAAAGGTTTGGGTCTATTTTCTAAAGAAAAAGAGTGATGTTTTTGTTACATTTAAGTAATGACAAACATTGATTGATAAGCAGACCAGTAAAGATGAAAAGGTTGAGAAAAAGATAATATTCTAAAATTTTGTGGAGGCGAGTTTAATGAGTTCTACAAAATTGAAAGCGTTATGAAGCATCATACTACTATGAATATACCATAGCAAAATGGTATTGCAGAATGAATGAACAAAACCTTATGGGAAAAAACTAGGTGCACATTGTCCGATGCTGGTTTTGACAAAAAGTTCTAGGCTAAGATAGTCAATATAGCATGTTGGTTGATAAATAGTTATCCTTGCATATCTAATGAATGCAAGACACCTAAGGAGGTATGGTCGAGTAAACCTGCTTATTATTCTTCTCTTTGAGTATTTGGATGACCGGCATATACACATGTTCGTGGGGTGAAACTATAGCCTAGAGTACAAAAAAATGCATCTTTCTTGGTTATTCTTTTAGTGTAAAGGGTTATGTAGTTTGGTATTCTAATTCATCTAAGATTATCATTAGCAAATATGTTACTTTTGATGAATCCTATCCTTCATCCTAGCAAGGAATCGTCTTTTCCTTGTCAAGAAAATCTAGAAAGTGTTGCGGAGAAGGTAGAGTTTGAAGTAATTTCTTTGCAATCAGTTTAGCCATCTAATGATAGTATCAAGTTAGAAAACCTGAAGAGGAACAATATTCTACTGCCAAAGATAGGCCAAGAAGGATAGTGAAGCTTCCACAGAAGTATAAGTACTTAGATTTTGTTGCTTATGCTCTTTTAGTTGTAGAGTTAGTAGAGTATAGGGAGCCTAAATCTACAAGGAAGTTGTTTGTTGAAAAGATTCAGCAAAGTAGTTAGTTGTTATGAATGAAGAGATGAAATCTCTTGAAAAGAATTAGACTTGAGAGCTTGTCAAGCCACCAAAAGAAAAGACAATTATGGGCCACAAATGGATTTTCAAAAGAAAGGAAGGTATTCCTGGAGTTAAAGACATCAGGTTTAATGCTCATATAGTTGTTAAGGGCTATAGTCAGATTGAGGGAGTTGATCTTAATGATGTATTTTCACCTTTCGTTAAACACAACTCTATTCGAATTTTTCTTGTGTTAGTTGTTATGCATAATTTAGAGTTAGAACAACTTGATGTGAAAACCGCTTTCTTGCATGATGAACTTGAAGAGAAAATCTATATGGGTCAGCTAGAGGATTCTCATTTTGAAGGTGAGGAAGATCATGTTTGTCTATTGAAAAAGTCTATGTATGGCTTGAAGCAATCACCTAGGCAATGGTATAAAAGGTTTGATTCCTTTATGGTTCAACTTGGCTATTGTAGGAGCAAATATGATAATTGTATATGTCTGCGCAAACTTCCAAATGGCTCTTTCATTTATCTGCTATTATATTGATGGCATGCTGATTGCAGCAAAAGATAAATATGATTTACGAAATTTGAAGGCACAGCTAAGTGCTGAATTTGAGATAAAGGATTTAGGTGCAATGAAGAAAATTCTAGGCATGGAAATTCGGCAAGATCGAAAGGGAAAAAATTGCATCTTTCTCGGAAAAGCTACGCTAAGAATGTATTAGATCGTTTTGGCATGAGAGATTCCAAACCAATAAGTACTCCTCTTGTTGCTCACTTTAGATTATAAGGTAGTTTATGTACACATATAGATGAAGAGACAAAATATAAGTCACATGTTCCATACTCTAGTGCAATTGATAGCCTTATGTATGCTATGATTTGCACTTGACCCGACATTTCACATGTTATTAGCATGGTAAGTAAATATTTATCATGCTTAGGAAAAGTTCATTAACAAGCTATAAAGTGGACTTTGAGATGTTTGAAGGGTACTTTTGAATGTGGTCTAGAGTTTGGGAAGACTCATGATACTCTTAGAGGATATGTTGATTTTGATTAAGTTGGTGACCTTGATAAGATGAGTTTTTTGACGAGATATATTTTTACTATTGGAGGTTGTGCTGTCAATTGGAAAGCTATTTTATATCATATTGTTGCCTTTTTTTTTTTTAACTACAAAGGCATAATATAAGGCTATTACATAGGCAGTTAAAGAGGCCATATGGTTAATATGCTTATTTAGAGAGCTCGGTGTAAATCATGGTGTGACTATTGTCTATTGTGCTAATCAGAGTGATGTACATCTTATTAAATATCATATGTATCATAAGAGGACAAAGCATATTCATGTGCGGCATCATTATTTCGGGACATTATTTGACTGCTATATGAAGACCTTGGAGATTGACACAGAAAATAATCTAGGCGATATGTTGACGAAGTCCTTACCTATTGCAAAATCCAAGCATTGCTTGGGTTTGGTTAATGTTTGCTGCAACTAAGTTTTACTCTGGTGGAAGAAGAAGATTATTTATTACTTTTGTCTATTTGAGAAATTCTAGCCAATGTGGAGATTTATTGAGATATCTTGAATTTTTTATGGGCTTGGGCCAGCGTTAGGGTTAGGGAGCGATAGTATATATTCTTTCTCAAGTTATTAGGTTAAGAAGTAGAGATAGAAATAGTCTTTAGTTTTTAAGCTACCTTTTGTAATCCTAGATTTTCCATAGTGAATTTTGTTTCTCCTCTCCCCATGGTTTTTCCTGCAAAGGTATTTCACGTAAATCTATATGTTCATTTTTTTCTTTTCAATTTTAATTTCATTATAATTTTCGTGTTATTCATAACAGAGCCTTAACTCTTGCAAAAATCATGTATAACTCTAAGGTGCAAAAACTAACGAAGCTGATAAATTATGGTGATGTGTAGTTAATTTAGGCTCGTCTAATTTTGCTATAGTTTCCGTGATAATGTGTCATGGTAGATAAAGCGCCAATACCATGAAAGGCCCAATGCTTTTGCGCATTTGACAAATTTACCAAAACTAATTTTTTAGCCACAAAAATCCCCAACTAATACACATGTGATAAATGTACCCCCAAATTAATTTTTTGAATACCAAAAACCTTGAATTAGTAAATCCGTGATAAATTTACCCTTCATTAGTTTTCATTAAATTAGGTTAATATCACAAAAAACTCTAAACTGGGATATATGTGACAAAAGGAAGGTAAAATCCCCAAATTGGTAAAGCCGTAAATTGCCATGTGTCATCTAACTCGGCAATTTGATGGAAAAATTTAAAGGAAAATAATGGATGGTAAATTTATTACGGATGTACTAGTTAAGGGTTTTTAGTAGTAAAAAAATTAGTTTTGGATAAATTTATTACAAATATATCAATTTGAAATTTTTCGTGATATTAACTCTAAATAAAACATCACATAATTATTGTGTTGCGGGCAAAGTGAATGAATTTTCTTCCAAGAGATTATAAAATGGAGAGGAAAATGTCATATCTTACACACTGCATGCATGTTCCAAACTTCCAAGCCTTCAGGAGATGCTTTTTCTTCTGTATGCAAGCCAGATGCAATATATTCATGTTATGCAAGCCATATGCAATATGTTCATGTGCATGACAGTGCAAATGTGGAAAGGTAGGTTCCTACAGCTACTTCAAGTGATTATTGGCTTTGAAAATATGCAAGCTGAGAGCCTAATTGAATATCAAAAATAGAAAAAACCATACCCTCGATATAATAACACGGCCACTTCGACGACCCATCTTTGCCAGCTCAACCACAAGCTTAACTGAAGAAATAAAGATCCCATGAGCATTGCACGATATTACACAAGATTATTTTCGTAGTTAGTTTGATTTGTCCACTTATATCAGCAGTTCTGGTTATATTCATCTTTCAGTTTTCTGATGATATGAGACTATCACTAGGCTTTTGCTTTTATCAGTCTTTCATAGTATTTTGCTTATATCCAGTTTTCGTAGTATTCTGTTGATATTAAATTCTAGTTATATCTAGCTTCCTAGTTATATCCAACTGCTTCTCATTGGTCTTCCTTAATATCTCAATGATCCAAGACTATATAAATTGTTCACATTGTCTGGAACCTCCAAGTCTCCATGAACTTCCATTTTTTCTTGACTTTTTTACATCCATAAAGGTTCGTCTAGTTTTCGTCAGTCTTTCACTTCATACTTCGGATAACTTTGATATGGGCAAAATACATCGATTTCACTTTAGCTTCTATCTTCTAGTTCTTCCAAGTATATTTGTAATCATGGCTTTACTTCGCTATTCACCTATTCATTTTACCTCCAAGCGTTATCGAACCCCCAGTTCTAGGTTTGTTCACTTTCTACTAAGATATTTTCAATAAACACATTAACAACTTTTGATTATTTAGTTATCTTGAAAATATAATAAGGGATTTTCCCAACAAAATTTGCACAAGCAAAGATGGTAAGAATATCTCACGACACTCTTGCTTACTTCATTTTTATTTGCTTATTTATTATTATTTTTGCTCTCTTTTTTTAATTCTTTAATTATTATTTCTTTTTTCCCCTTCCATCATTCTCTAATAAATTTTTTTAAATAGTAAACTGTACTAATACACCTAAAGTACTAAAATACCTAACATAAATACTATACATATATAGTAATATAATGCAATAGAAAGAAATTTAATTATATAAATAAAAATGATATTTTTTTCGATATTTTGAATTTTTTATACTAGAATTTCAATGCTATTTAATTTTAGTAATTTAAAAAGTATTTGATTCGTAAAAATAATTTTCATGTCATTGATATTAAAAATTCTATCCCCCTTTATCTCACCTCTCCATGCAATAACTTTATCCAACTTATAACCCTCTTATATCTGAGTTTATCCTCTCTTGAGCAGACACCAAACACATAATACAATTTTATCCTAACTATAACTTGTAGCCTGAGTTTCTTTCAAAATCCTTCAACTTTGAATGTCGCCGCCGCCATTGCCTGGTAGGACATTGCCACTTGGTCACACCCCATCAGCTATCACCGGTCCTTGCTCAAGCAATAGTTCCTTTTCTTTTAGTTTTGTTCATGAACGTGGATTGGAGAAGAGAATATTAATTTTGGAATTTTTTATTATAGAGTTTTGACTTTTTTTCTTTCAAATTGTTTTGGGCAAAAATGCCCTTGCTCCGAACGTCAGAAAAGTCACATGCTCGCCGGCTAGTGAGCACGTGACAGGCCGACGAGCTCAGGTCCTTATTTGAGATTGATTTGGGCAATTCATAACCTTATTTAAAATAATATCTACTCTAGACCTTTTTTTAAAAAATGAAGTTCCTCCATGCACTTTTTTGAAATTTTCCCAAAAAATAAAGGATACTAATCAACCACTCATTCCCACAGGGGTCCTCCTAGATTTCAGGCTCAAATTGCCCAAAACAAAAATCATCAATTTCGCAGTTTGTCCGAGGTATTTCGACAAACGGTTTATAAGCACTGGAGGGATTGAACTGGTCACGAAACCAAAGTTGTTCTTTTTCTCCGGTAACAGCATTGACACGGTAAAGTCATCATAAATCATCGAACTGCTTCTCGGACTTCGAGTGATTTTCATCCGAATATGCATGAGCACTACTTGGCCATACCAAGAACAGGGCAACACATGAACTATGGCATTACCTGGTCATCCGAGCGCAAAGAGGCTGCAATGGGAGACTGGAACGAGGCCGGAAGGTTCGAGGATTGTCGGCTGCTGAGATTTAGGCTGTCAAGATATCGTGCTTGCGATTCTAGCTCTTCACCTCCTATGGCAGTAAAACAAACCGGACAGAGGAGTCCCGAGTATAGCTATGGCGGGCAGTTCACGGCGAAGGACCACAACGAATGGCGATGAACATCTCAAACCGGTCTTTGAAGCGGTAGTCAGCTGTCTTCAAAGCGAAAGAGGGGCGGTCTTCGCGATGAAGGTCTGACGAAGATGAAGAACAGAGCTTGAGAGCTTGGACAATGACGTTTTGATATCACCGAATATTTTCCCTTGGCTTAAGTATACGGTGAAGACGTGCGAGTGTGGCTTAGAGACTGTTTTGAGTCATATTTCTTTTATCAATTTCCGGTTTTAACTCAATCTCGTTCTTACCGTTTCTTACCTTCCTCTCCCCCATATGTTCTTCATTTTTGGCAAATTCGCAGCGACTGAGCTCGCTCACCGTCAAGAGACGCTTAATCCTCGCTCATCCCAGCACCGAAACTCACTGATCTTGACCGGTGATGAGGTTCTTGCGAATTCAACCACCATAATGCCTCGGTTTTCGTAGTTTTTGAGCTTTGTTCATGGGCTTTTTCCTTATAGAGTGAATTATTCAGCTGCAAGTTCCCATTTTTTCTTTGCTTCTTATCTAGTCCTACTTAGGGGGGGTTTCAGAGAAGCGGACGATGCAGATAATTTGTGGGTACGCTGTGAGATTTCCTTCCATCGTCACATAGTAAGCAATATGTTCTTTCTTATGATCAACTTCAGACGCACGATGAATTGCCCTTTGGGATTCTTGTTCCCGTCACTCGTGTAGTCATTTGAAAATATGTGACGATTGCCTTGGGCTATGTCATCCTTCAGTCTCGATTCGCTCCAAAGTAAAACAAGATTTGGAAGGAAAAAAATCTGATCTTTAAGTAGCAGAAGTAGGGAGCTCAGCGTCACGGTATATGCAATACTTCGGTATGCTTCCATGTTCAGGAGTTCAATTGACAAATAAAAGAATGTGTGGGGTGGATGTACACATCTAGCATATGGTGTACTGTCAATCGCACACATTCCGTGCGAACAAACAAGGAAGCTGATACTGACCAAGGAAAAAAAAAAAAAAAAGGAAGCCAATGACTTTCAGAAGCATTTCATCAGGATTAAGCCAGGCGGAATTGCTAAAGAAGCAATTACCTTTATTTCCTTGCTTCTGGAATTAGAGAATGAAATGTGTAGTCTAACTTACGTTCATGTTTCCCATTTGTTGGATAATTTGGCATCATCACTTGCTCAGTAACCTACCGATTGTTCAAACCGGTTCTTCAGCAGCATAAGTGCGGTCTCAACAAGTGACTGAATAGTCGTGCTGTGCCTGCTTAGTCCAATGGTGCCAGAGAAAATATTGAAGCTCTCTAGCTCTGATGTCGTATCCAAGACTCCTTCAAGCTCCTCCTCCATTCCCAGATCCCTGAATCTCCGCACATTTATTGAGTTCTCTCTCATCATCCAGATTGCTAGCTCGATAGCAAACCTTCTCATTCTCGGCACCTTTATATGTGGATTCCGGTAGCTCCTCAGGATCTCGACCAAAGCGCAAGCTAATTCGGCTTCTCTAAACCCCGTCCTCTCGAAGAGGGTGGTCGATTCTTCTGCTGTCATGAATTTGAAAGCATGTGCCGCTAACCCAACCATCACCTCTTGTAGTTTGCCTTCTGATGAGAAGATTGCCTTGAGAACCTGAGTTGAGGAAATATGGTTAGATGGGAACAATTAATATCATTCTCTCTAGGACAACTTAAACCTCTACGTAGCTGCCCTTTCCGGTTATTGAGATGCCGGCTCAGGTTCATTAATAATGCACTTACTGTTGGTGCAGCTGCTGTTACTCCCCTTAGCTGGTTGAAGGACTCTGGCCCACTGTAAGCGCATAGATTCCTCAAAATTCTTCCAGCATTAACATGAAGAAGCGGAATCTCCAATGCTTCTAGGAGCCTCTCCACTACATTTAACTTCAAGATGCGATGACAGTTGCTCTTGCTTTCGAAAGCCAGCATTGCCAGGGCTTCTCCAGCCACAATCCTCACATCCCTTTGATCTTCCAATACTCCTTGTTGGAAGAAAATCTTTATCAGTTCTTTCAGAACTCCGCCGGTCCCTCCTATTCGCTCCGTCGCATTGTCGTCCTGTGCCAAACTGTTAAGGATCTGAATCCCTAGTTTCTGCAGTTCAGGTCGTTCCTCTCCGTATCGTAGAATATCTCTTATGTTGCTTATGGTGAAGACTCTCTCCGAGATCTCTCTCCGGAGCATTTTCCCTGTGGTACCCGTTGTGCTTGCCAGCATCTTCATAACCTGTAGGGATCTTTTAACAGTCAAAACCTGCGATGTGGTGACCGTCGAGTCCTTCAATATTCTTTCATCAGCATGAGTGAAATCTATGATTTTGGAAAGAAGGCCCCGTGTGTTCCCAATTTTTCCGCAGTTATCGTGATCACGGGCTAGTTTCTTCAGAATGAGTAACCCCAAATTATTGAAAGTCCAGTATCCATAGTCCTCATGGTCAAAGATGATTTTCTTTTCGCCAATTGCATCAGCTGTAGAACTGGGGCTTCTGTTTGTCTGTAGAAGAGATGATATCGTTTCCATTGCCCCGGGTATTCCAGCGACCCGAAGGGAGTTTTGCTTTTTCCCGGCTAATTTGGAAACTATTTCTGCAGCTGCTAGCCTGATTTCTTCCTCTTGTGGCTGTTTCCAGTTTAATATCTCCACCAGTCTCTCTACAACTGGCAGACTTGTACCTATCTTCTGAAGCGTGTCATCTGAAAACTGTTCTGTTGTAGAAAACCGGTGAAGAATCCTGGCTCCTATGAGCTGCTCATCCGGCGAGTTTGAACATAAGAGATCCATTGCAAAAGTCACCATATCCATTCCCAGGCCATCAAATATGCTCCCATTAAGACATCTCGAATAGGAGTCGTAGAAAAATCTCCGAGTCGAGATCATACCTGAAGCCCCCAGATTGCATTCCTTGTTCACCCCTTCGAGAAGCTTACAGATGACAGTGTTCCACTCCCAGTAGACTTTCTCTGTCAGGAAGACCAGAGCGTCTGCCAAAGCCAACGCATAAAAGAGAATCAGAGCAGCTTTCCGGTTTCTCTTGTCCGTGTCTCCTTTAGCTACCTCACCATAATTGTGCTTGATGAGCTTCATCAATGAGAGTACAATGCAGGCTATCGCAGATAAGAGCTGGAGCCAATCGAGAATCTTGCTGATGTTTCTCGAAAGGAAAACCCACCCTCCATAAGGTAGAATAGAAACTTCCGAAGAAGTCCAACTCCGGGTGTGCTTCCTTTTCATATTCTGTTCTCTAATGTTTTTGGCATCAGTAGTTTGGGATATTTCCCTGCTGTGTTGACTTTGCTTCCCCATAGCAGAGCTTACGGGACTCAACATATTCTTCATGGATTCAACTAGAGCTCTGGAGCTCGATCTGAGCGCTCGGAAGCTGCTAATTCCAGCACCAGCTATTGACCAAGTGGACTGGTGTTGCCATTCCAGCTCATGACTCCTGCTGAATATTCGAGCTCCTTCAATTAATAAAATGAAGGTGATGAACCAGAAGTCGGTGTTCTCTAGGGTAATGGCAAATCCCCCTAGGAGCACAACCGTTGCCCAGATGAAACCAAGGGTTCCCAGGCCAGTGGCTGCTTTTTCGAGAACCGCAAGGCGGAGAGCAAACAGAGTCAGCTTCTTCTCCGGGGCCGAAACAGCCGGCAGTGTGGGGCGAACAGAGTTCCCGCTGCTTCCGTCTCTCCTACCAGCACTAGTCTGCGGCTCAAAGATTGTGGTGGGTGAAATGATGGTTTCATTTTTCTTCTGAATGTGAGGAATATCCAGATGAATGCTGCTTTGACCTTCAGCGCTGTTCTTGACCTTCATCTCGCAGTCTGGATAAGCTCAAGAACAGACGCTTCTTTGGACATCAAATCAGCTAGCGGTTCGATGGAACCCGAATTCGACTTCCAAAAATTCTGTTTACGAATTTCCTGGATTGGGATGAGAAAGAGCAGCTATGCCTGTATAAAAGGTGGGAAGAATAAGTGGATCTAGCAGAGGAAAAGGTAGGGTAAAGCAGCTTCTATCGCCAACTTTCCTGGAAGTTCCCTTCCTCTTTGACAAAATACTTATCGTCTGTTCATTTACTTGTACAATTCCATGGAGGAGCTGTCTTGATTGCCCGATTAAGATCTCGTACTCTCTTTCTGCATATCGAAGTGACGCGTTGCTGCTTGGTTGGTACTTTGCTTTGGCTTGTCTTGGAGAAACCATGTATGAAAGAGAGGACAAGCTGAGACAATGTTGACGAAGTCAGAGGAATATGTGGCTAAGGTTCTGATATTGCAATGACTTATCTGGCTCTCAGTTCTATATTGCCATGCACAGCTCATTGGGAGGCATTGACTGCAACATCAATGAAAGGAAGATTCCTGATGAAGTTGAACCTTTGAAGTGTCCTTTTTCTTGTGGTCCCTTTGTGCAGGAGAGCCATTGGCCAACTTTATTACAAGATATAATCAGTCGGTCCAGTTTGGAACTCTTCCACATTACTTGTAAGCGACCGGGTCGTGTCTCCTCGACGATTATTTCCATGTCATGCCATGTGCGGGTTGTGGCATTTCTTGTGATTTTATCTAATGTCTCCGTCTCGGGCTAGAGGACAGCAAATGGTCCCCTGCTTCATGTTCAAGGTTCAGTCAGGTGGCTATCGCATTATAATTCTTATCACTTATTTAATCGAGAAAATTCGACAATCTATGAAAGAATTTGTTACGTGTGACCTCAGTACAATGAAGAAAACAACATAATTATGACGATGCATTATTCTCCGAATCTTACCTAAAAGGTGGCGGCTCTTGACTGCGTCTTCTTTTGCTTCTTGTGATTGTCAAACAGAGAACTTTTCAGTCCCATTACTTTGATTTTTCCTCTTTTCGGAGTGTTCCTTAACGTATAGCAAGTTCCAAGCGTTGAATTTAGGATTAGTGCAAGGTGCTGACTTTTCTTTGCCAACTCATTGTTCTGCTAACATGACTAACCTTGGCGTATAATTTTTCTGAATCTAGTGATAAAAATCTTCTACATGTTCAGTTCCTAAGCAAATGGAATTTGCACCCACCTCAAAAATCTAAAGTTTGTAAAAGCTTTCGAGTAAGGATACTGAATGAAGAGGCCTTGAGGGCCATAATATTGAGTTGAGCGATAATTCATTCTATTTTTAAAAACTCGGTATATGTTCATCCTAAGTCCCACTCAAGAATTAGCAAAGAGAATACAAGTGTCGATTGGTAGAGATGCATTTTCATCCAATCCTTACAGCAGAACTTGAGTTGAGATGCGGAAACCGTCACGCCCCGACTCTCGAGCTCGCGACATCCCTACCTTACTCACCTCAGGTCATGAATGATAGCGTCTCGGGTAGCTATCAACCTACGAAATTACGGCGCATGCGGAACGTGCAATTCTCCCGGACAATCAATAATAACGGGATAACATAGTAGGAAACTCAACACCGTCAATTCACAAAAACAATTTCATTAAACATCAAAAGTAGATGAATCTTAACCCTACTGAGCTACGGTAAATATACAACCCCATACTTCGGGGTGGCTCACTAGGTCCTCAAAAAGACACGGGGTCGGGTAAGGTTAAACCTTTGTCTACTCCCAAAAATCCTATCACAATCCTCTCGGTTCAACGTCCACGGCTTCACACGCTCCCTGAAAATTGTTAACCACGACGGGGTGAGAAATTAATCTCGGTGAGCCAACGCCTAAGCCCGATTAGGACGTTGATTCGCTCGAACACCCTAAAAGGCAATCACATCATCATAGAACAAATATTTCAACCACATGCAAGCTTACCCTCCAGGCCACACGTAATGCAATGCGCACTCGACTCAACAATCAACCAATCAAATCAATTCAGCTCACCGCATAGCATCACAGCATTTACATGCACAAGACACCACACGTAGTCCATTTATTAGCGGATCCGACCCGTAGGTCTAGCACACTAGTCGGTTGGTGCTCTCCTGGTAGGACCAGGCATCGTCCCTTACTTCCGGCGACGGCCTCTGATAGTCCATGTGACTCCGCTTGACCAACCAGAAGACAATGATTGTCGACGGGGCACGGAGCTAACAGGAATCCTAAAAAGGCTTCGGCCCATCACAAGCCGCGACCGGCAAACGTACAATCAGAAGACAATGACTAACGCGCATCCAGAACCGAGAAGACAATGATTGCCAGGACCGAACGACCGGAAGACAATGATCGTCGAAATTATCCCATTATGTGACCACTCAAGCACTTCGACAACCAAACGGTTCTTTTCTTGAATTTAGGTCGAATGCTCACACTCGCATATTCAAATACTTGGCCCCAAGGCCGTTTTCGTGTAAAAACATGCAATTTTATCTCATACGTGATCACATGAATGCGCAATTTAAATTGACCGACAAACCAAGCAATTTGGGGCGATTAACCTCTAATCGAACCCCCACGGCAATCAACAGCCAAACCGGCACTCACGGCCAACAATTCAATAATTCAATTAATCAATTAATCAATTGCAGCCGATCGATTATTAATCCCAATTTTAATTCCAATTGCGCATTCGTCTCTGACTTATCGCTTGCTCGCGATCAATCAATTCAATCAGTCAAATCAATTAATTCTAAATAGGCATAGAGTCCTAACTAATTAGACTAATTTAACCAATTAGGGCCATTGAACCTAAACCAAGTTTCTAACCTATACCGGCCCTAATCAAGCTACCTAAATACCTAATAATCTAATTAGTCTAATCCGAACGCAATTAGCGTCCTAACCAAGAATTAGGGGCTAACTCACAATTTTAATAAGCTCGGGCAGTCTCAAATCGAGTGGCGGCGACACGAACCCGGCTCGGCCCAACGACGATCGGCGACAACTAACGGCGATCCGCAGCCCAACTTAAGTTCCGGGTTTCCAACTAGGTCCGGGACGGCCCTAAAGACTTGACGACTCCTTGGGGTAGCAGCACGAGGCTCGGGGGTGGCGGCCGGTGGCCGGAGCGGCGGCGGCCGGCGGTGAACAGTGCTCGGGACAGAGAACCACAGAGCAAGACAGAGGCGTTCAGGGGCTGTTTTGGGTTTTTTGGGCTGTGCAAAGGCTGGGGGAAGCTCGGCCTGGGTTGGGTGGTGTCCGGGGTGACCGGAGGTAGCGCTGGTGGCGGCCCAAGGCGGCCAGAGGTGGCTGAACGACGGCAAGGCAGAACCGGGCCCAAAAACAGGGGCGGCGGTTCAGAACAGGGGAGGTAGATCCGGGCTGTTCACGGCCTCCACAGGCGACGGCTGGCTTCCGCAAGCCTCAAGGGTCGATGGGAGGTTGAGGGCGACGGTTTGCCGTGGTCGGCGGCCGGTGGGTGCGGCTGAATCGCGGCGGGGGACGGCTGAACAGTGGCCCGACGCGAAACAGGGCAGGGAGGTCGCCGGGGCTTCGGGCGGCTGTTCTGGGCCTTGCGACGGTGAACGGCGGCCGGGACAAGGTTGAGAGGGCTGTAGGGAGGGCGGACGACGACGGCACGGCGGCTGGTGGCGGTCCGACACGGCGTGAGGCGGCTGTGCAGCTCACAAGCTCACTGGACCCGAAACAGGGCAGTCCGGCGTCCGAGTCTTCAGGGGCTGTCCGGCGGTCCACGGCAGTCGGGACGGTGGCGGTGGCGGTGGCGGCGAGCAATGGCGGGCGGAGGTTGGGGGTGGTTGTCGCACAGAAACCACGGACAAAGGAGGAAGATGATGGCTCGGTGAATGAGGGAGGAGGGCTGGTCGCGCGAGTAACAGGGGAGGGAGAGAAGGAGAGAGATGGCAGGAGGCTGAGTTGACTGGTGGGTGGCAGATTTGACTGAGGTGGGGCCCACCAGTCACTCACCATTAAAACATTTGCCTCACATGAATTATTGGGGGGCAAAATGGTAATCTAACTAATCGGTACTGAACGGATTTTTGGCTCAATTGATTAGGACTGAAATTTGGATTTTCACGGGCTAGGTTCGGTCGGGAAAAATTTAGGCGCGAGGATTAAAAATCCTAAGTCGCGGTGACCACGGTTTCGAGACCCAATTGAAACCGAACAAAATTTCGGGACTCGTCCAAATTCGTCACTTTCATCCTTTCAATCTAAAATTTACACCGACTAAAATTTAATTTTCTTCCTTTTTATTGAATTCGGGCAAATTTGCAAATTTCGAATTTCCGGGGTGTCACAGAAACAGAAAACAAAATCCCCACAAGCTTTCTCGATTTTCCTGGCAATCACAGAATGTAGAAAGTAAACAGCATCGACTTGCCAGAGAGTAGGGGTTCAACGGATGCCAGAGACTTCCCTCACTTGACAGACTTTGCAAACCACTCTAGCATATCCCACCGCGCCTCCACAGCACACTTCACCGCATCTTCATCAGCGACATCATACCTGAAATACAAATTCTTCACTCGTGCATCAATCTGTGAAACAGTCTTATATTCATATGAAATCTCTACTACCATGGGGCAAAGCAAACTCTCTGCGTAGCTCGCATAAATCAAACTTCCCAATTTGAAAGTAAATAGAAATGCATGAACTCAAGAACCATAAGGTTCTACATCAAATGTTAAAATCTTAGTATAAATCAGAAACGTCACTCCTGAAATTGTTCTCCGTAGAAATTCTGATTTGCGATCATGAATTGGATACCATTGATACAACGAAAATGAATGAAAAAAATTCTGGAAAATATATATGACCAACGCAACGCATCCGTCATAACATGCAAACATAGACGGGGGCTCAGGAAAGGTGGATTATCTCAATCTCACCTCGGATTTGGCAGCTAGAATCTCTTCAAACTACTTCAGGAGTTCTGGTGGTGTCATATAGTCTATATCATCTCCTCATATGGCTATTGGAGCCTTAACTCCTGCAAAATCACATATAACTCTAAGGAGCAAAACTCACGAAGATGATAAATTATAGTGACGCCTTGTTATAATAGGTTTGTCTAATATTGCAATAGCTGTTGTGGAAATGCATAGTGTATTGTGGCTAGAGTAAACGGTTTTTCTTCACAGAGGTTATTAAGAGCAGAGAAACTGTCATATCTTTATAATCAAACGACATGTATGTTCCAACTTTCCAAGCCATCAGGAGATGTTTTTTCTTCGTTATGCAAGCCATATGCAATATATTCAAGTGCATAACAGAGAAAATGTGGAAAGGTAGGTTCCTACAGCTACTTTTGACTTTTCAAGTGATTCCTGGCTTTGAAAATATGCAAACCAAGAGCCTAATGTCCGACAAAGGTGACCATACCCTTGATGTCGTCCACAGAAACAAATGTCCAATGTAACAACACAGCAGCTTCCACAACCCGTCTTTGCCAACTCAACCACAACCTTGACTGAAGAAATGAAGATCCCATGAGCATTGCACCATATTATAAGCTTGTAAAGCATATCCTTTAAGACAAGAAAAGAGATCTTTTAAAGAATCATTCCGAACAACTGCTTCTCATTGGTCTTCCTTAATATCTCAGTGATTGAAGACTATATAAATTGTTCACCTTGTCTGGAACCTCCAAGTCTCCACAAACTTCCATTTTTTCAAGACTTGTTTACATCCATAAAGGTTCATCTAGTTTTCGTCAGTCTTTCTCTTCATACTTCAGATAACTTTGATATGGGCAAAATACATCGATTTCACTTTAGCTTCTATCTTCTAGTTCTTCCACGTATATTTGTAATCGTGGCTTTACTTCGCTATTCACCTATTCATTTTACCTCCAAGCTTTATCGAACCCCCAGTTCTAGGCTTGTTCACTTTCTACTAAGGTATTTTCAATAAACACATTAACAGCTCTTGATTGTTTAGTTATCATGAAAATATCATAAGGGATTTTCCCAACAAAATTTGCACAAGCAAAGATGGTAAGAATCTCTCACGACACTCTTGCCTACTTCGTTTTTATTTGCTTATTTATTATTATTTTTGCTCTCTTTTTTTAATTCTTTTTCCTTTTTTCCCCTTCCATCATTCTCTAATAAAATTTTTTTAAATAGTAAGCTCTACTAATACACCTAAAGTACTAAAATACCTAACATAAATACTATACATATATAGTAATATAATGCAATAGAAAGAAATTTAATTATATAAATAAAAATGATTTTTTTTCGATATTTTGAATTTTTTATACTAGAATTTCAATGCTATTTAATTTTAGTAATTCAAAAAGTATTTGATTCGTAAACATAATTTTCATGTCATTGATATTAAAAATTCTATCCTCCTTTATCTCACCTCTCCATGCAATAATTTTATCCAACTTATATTCCTCTTATATCTGAGTTTATCCTCTCTTGAGTAGATACCAAACACATAATACAATTTTATCCTAACTATAACTTGTAGCCTGAGTTTCTTTCAAAATCCTTCAACTTTGAATGTCCCCGCCGCCACTGCCTGGTAGGACATTGCCACTTGGTCACACCCCATCAGCTATCACCGGTCCTTGCTCAAGCAATAGTTCCTTTTCTTTTAGTTTTGTTCATGAACGTGGATTGGAGAAGAGAATATTAATTTTGGAATTTTTTATTATAGAGTTTTGACTTTTTTCCTTTCAAATTGTTTTGGACAAAACTGCCCTTGCTCCGAATGTCAGAAAAGTCACATGCTTGCTGGCTAGTGAGCACATGACAGGCCGACGGGCTCAGGTCCTTATTTGAGACTGATTTGGGCAATTCATGCCTTTATTTAAAATAATATCCACTCTAGACCTTTTTTGAAAAAAAATGAAGTTACTCCATACATTTCTTTGAAATTTTCCCAAAAAATAAAGGATACTAATCAACCACTCATTCCCACAGGGGTCCTCCTAGATTTCAGGTTCAAATTGCCCAAAACAAAAATCATCAATTTCGCAGTTTGTCCGAGGGATTTCAACAAACGGTTTATAAGCACTGGACGGATTGAACTGGTCACGAAACCAAAGTCGTTCTTTTTCTCCGGTAACAGCATTGACACAGTAAAGTCATCATAAATCATCGAACTGCTTCTCGGACTTCGAGTGATTTTCATCCGAATATGCATGAGCACTACTTGGCCATACCAAGAACTGGGCAACACTTGAACTATGGGTCCGAGCGCGAAGAGGCTGCAATGGGAGACTGGAACGAGGCCGGAAGATTCGAGGATTGTCGACTGCTGAGATTTAGGCTGTCAGGATATCGTGCTTGCGATTCTAGCTCTTCACCTCCTATGGCAGTAAAACAAACCGGACAGAGGAGTCCCGAGTATAGCTATGGCGGGCAGTTCACGGCGAAGGACCACAACGAATGGCGATGAACATCTCAAACCGGTCTTTGAAGTGGTAGTCAGCTGTCTTCAAAGCGAAAGGGGGCGGTCTTCCCGATAAAGGTCTGACGAAGATGAAGAACAGAGCTTGAGAGCTTGGACAATGACGTTTTGATATCACCGAATATTTTCCCTTGGCTTAAGTATACGGTGAAGACGTGCGACTGTGACTTGGAGACTGTTTTGAGTCATATTTCTTTTATCAATTTCCGGTTATAACTCAATCTCGTTCTTACCGTTTCTTACCTTCCCCTCCCCCATTTGTTCTTCATTTTTGGCAAATTCGCAGCGACTGAGCTCGCTCACCGTCAAGAGACGCTAAATCCTCGCTCATCCCAGCACCGAAACTCACTGATCTTGACCGGTGATGAGGTTCTTGCGAATTCAACCACCATAATGCCTCGGTTTTCGTAGTTTATGAGCTTTGTTCATGGGCTTTTTCCTTATAGAGGGAATTATTCAGCTGCAAGTTCCCATTTTTTCTTTGCTTCTTATCTAGTCCTACTTAGGGGGGGTTTCAGAGAAGCAGACGATGCAGATAATTTGTGGGTGTACGCTGTGAGATTTCCTTCCGTCGTCACATAGTAAGCAATATGTTCTTTCTTATGATCAACTTCAGACGCACGATGAATTGCCCTTTGGGATTCTTGTTCTCGTGTAGTCATTTGAAAATATGTGACGATTGCCTTGGGCTATGTCATCCTTCAGTCTCGATTCGCTCCAAAGTAAAACGAGATTTGGAAGGAAAAAAATCTGATCTTCAGTATTAGAAGTAGTGAGCTCAGCGTCACGGTATATGCAATACTTCGGTATGCTTCCATGTTCAGGAGTTCAATTGACAAATAAAAGAATGTGTGGGGTGGATGTACACATCTAGCATATGGTGTACTGTCAATCGCACACATTCCGTGCGAACAAACAAGGAAGCTGATACTGACCAAGGAAAAAAAAAAAAAAAAGGAAGCCAATGACTTTCAGAAGCATTTCATCAGGATTAAGCCAGGCGGAATTGCTAAAGAAGCAATTACCTTTATTTCCTTGCTTCTGGAATTAGAGAATGAAATGTGTAGTCTAACTTACGTTCATGTTTCCCATTTGTTGGATAATTTGCCATCATCACTTGCTCAGTAACCTACCGATTGTTCAAACCGGTTCTTCAGCAGCATAAGTGCGGTCTCAACAAGTGACTGAATAGTCGTGCTGTGCCTGCTTAGTCCAATGGTGCCAGAGAAAATATTGAAGCTCTCTAGCTCTGATGTCGTATCCAAGACTCCTTCAAGCTCCTCCTCCATTCCCAGATCCCTGAATCTCCGCACATTTATTGAGTTCTCTCTCATCATCCAGATTGCTAGCTCGATAGCAAACCTTCTCATTCTCGGCACCTTTATATGTGGATTCCGGTAGCTCCTCAGGATATCGACCAAAGCGCAAGCTAATTCGGCTTCTCTAAACCCCGTCCTCTCGAAGAGGGTGGTCGATTCTTCTGCTGTCATGAATTTGAAAGCATGTGCCGCTAACCCAACCATCACCTCTTGTAGTTTGCCTTCTGATGAGGAGATTGCCTTGAGAACCTGAGTTGAGGAAATATGGTTAGATGGGAACAATTAATATCATTCTCTCTAGGACAACTTAAACCTCTACGTAGCTGCCCTTTCCGGTTATTGAGATGCCGGCTCAGGTTCATTAATAATGCACTTACTGTTGGTGCAGCTGCTGTTACTCCCCTTAGCTGGTTGAAGGACTCTGGCCCACTGTAAGCGCATAGATTCCTCAAAATTCTTCCAGCATTAACATGAAGAAGCGGAATCTCCAATGCTTCTAGGAGCCTCTCCACTACATTTAACTTCAAGATGCGATGACAGTTGCTCTTGCTTTCGAAAGCCAGCATTGCCAGGGCTTCTCCAGCCACAATCCTCACATCCCTTTGATCTTCCAATACTCCTTGTTGGAAGAAAATCTTTATCAGTTCTTTCAGAACTCCGCCGGTCCCTCCTATTCGCTCCGTCGCATCGTCGTCCTGTGCCAAACTGTTAAGGATCTGAATCCCTAGTTTCTGCAGTTCAGGTCGTTCCTCTCCGTATCGTAGAATATCTCTTATGTTGCTTATGGTGAAGACTCTCTCCGAGATCTCTCTCCGGAGCATTTTCCCTGTGGTACCCGTTGTGCTTGCCAGCATCTTCATAACCTGTAGGGATCTTTTAACAGTCAAAACCTGCGATGTGGTGACCGTCGAGTCCTTCAATATTCTTTCATCAGCATGAGTGAAATCTATGATTTTGGAAAGAAGGCCCCGTGTGTTCCCAATTTTTCCGCAGTTATCGTGATCACGGGCTAGTTTCTTCAGAATGAGTAACCCCAAATTATTGAAAGTCCAGTATCCATAGTCCTCATGGTCAAAGATGATTTTCTTTTCGCCAATTGCATCAGCTGTAGAACTGGGGCTTCTGTTTGTCTGTAGAAGAGATGATATCGTTTCCATTGCCCCGGGTATTCCAGCGACCCGAAGGGAGTTTTGCTTTTTCCCGGCTAATTTGGAAACTATTTCTGCAGCTGCTAGCCTGATTTCTTCCTCTTGTGGCTGTTTCCAGTTTAATATCTCCACCAGTCTCTCTACAACTGGCAGACTTGTACCTATCTTCTGAAGCGTGTCATCTGAAAACTGTTCTGTTGTAGAAAACCGGTGAAGAATCCTGGCTCCTATGAGCTGCTCATCCGGCGAGTTTGAACATAAGAGATCCATTGCAAAAGTCACCATATCCATTCCCAGGCCATCAAATATGCTCCCATTAAGACATCTCGAATAGGAGTCGTAGAAAAATCTCCGAGTCGAGATCATACCTGAAGCCCCCAGATTGCATTCCTTGTTCACCCCTTCGAGAAGCTTACAGATGACAGTGTTCCACTCCCAGTAGACTTTCTCTGTCAGGAAGACCAGAGCGTCTGCCAAAGCCAACGCATAAAAGAGAATCAGAGCAGCTTTCCGGTTTCTCTTGTCCGTGTCTCCTTCAGCTACCTCACCATAATTGTGCTTGATGAGCTTCATCAATGAGAGTACAATGCAGGCTATCGCAGATAAGAGCTGGAGCCAATCGAGAATCTTGCTGATGTTTCTCGAAAGGAAAACCCACCCTCCATAAGGTAGAATAGAAACTTCCGAAGAAGTCCAACTCCGGGTGTGCTTCCTTTTCATATTCTGTTCTCTAATGTTTTTGGCATCAGTAGTTTCGGATATTTCCCTGCTGTGTTGACTTTGCTTCCCCATAGCAGAGCTTACGGGACTCAACATATTCTTCATGGATTCAACTAGAGCTCTGGAGCTCGATCTGAGCGCTCGGAAGCTGCTAATTCCAGCACCAGCTATTGACCAAGTGGACTGGTGTTGCCATTCCAGCTCATGACTCCTGCTGAATATTCGAGCTCCTTCAATTAATAAAATGAAGGTGATGAACCAGAAGTCGGTGTTCTCTAGGGTAATGGCAAAGCCCCCTAGGAGCACAACCGTTGCCCAGATGAAACCAAGGGTTCCCAGGCCAGTGGCTGCTTTTTCGAGAACCGCAAGGCGGAGAGCAAACAGAGTCAGCTTCTTCTCCGGGGCCGAAACAGCCGGCAGTGTGGGGCGAACAGAGTTCCCGCTGCTTCCGTCTCTCCTACCAGCACTAGTCTGTGGCTCAAAGATTGTGGTGGGTGAAATGATGGTTTCATTTTTCTTCTGAATCCGAGGAATATCCAGATGAATGCTGCTTTGACCTTCAGCGCTGTTCTTGACCTTCATTTCGCAGTCTGGATAAGCTCAAGAACAGACGCTTCTTTGGACATCAAATCAGCTAGCGGTTCGATGGAACCCGAATTCGACTTCCAAAAATTCTGTTTACGAATTTCCTGGATTGGGATGAGAAAGAGCAGCTATGCCTGTATAAAAGGTGGGGAGAATAAGTGGATCTAGCAGAGGAAAAGGTAAGGGTAAAGCAACTTCTATCGCCAACTTTCCTGGAAGTTCCCTTCCTCTTTGACAAAATACTTATCGTCTGTTCATTTACTTGTACAATTCCATGGAGGAGCTGTCTTGATTGCCCGATTAAGATCTCGTACTCTCTTTCTGCATATCGAAGTGACGCGTTGCTGCTTGGTTGGTACTTTGCTTTGGCTTGTCTTGGAGAAACCATGTATGAAAGAGAGGACAAGCTGAGACAATGTTGACGAAGTCAGAGGAATATGTGGCTAAGGTTCTGATATTGCAATGACTTATCTGGCTCTCAGTTCTATATTGCCATGCACAGCTCATTGGGAGGCATTGACTGCAACATCAATGAAAGGAAGATTCCTGATGAAGTTGAACCTTTGAAGTGTCCTTTTTCTTGTGGTCCCTTTGTGCAGGAGAGCCATTGGCCAACTTTATTACAAGATATAATCAGTCGGTCCAGTTTGGAACTCTTCCACATTACTTGTAAGCGACCGGGTCGCGTCTCCTCGACGATTATTTCCATGTCATGCCATGTGCGGATTCGAGGATTGTCGACTGCTGAGATTTAGGCTGTCAAGTTATCGTGCTTGCGATTCTAGCTCTTCACCTCCTACGGCAGTAAAACAAACCGGACAGAGGAGTCCCGAGTATAGCTATGGCGGGCAGTTCACGGTGAAGGACCACAACGAATGGCGATGAACATCTCAAACCGGTCTTTGAAGTGGTAGTCAGCTGTCTTCAAAGCGAAAGGGGGGCGGTCTTCCCGATTAAGGTCTGACGAAGATGAAGAACAGAGCTTGAGAGCTTGGACAATGACGTTTTGATATCACCGAATATTTTCCCCTGGCTTAAGTATACGGTGAAGACGTGCGACTGTGACTTAGAGACTGGCTTTAGTCATATTTCTTTTATCAATTTCCGGTTATAACTCAATCTCGTTCTTACCGTTTCTCACCTTCCTCTCCCCCATTTGTTCTTCGTTTTTGGCAAATTCGCAGCGACTGAGCTCGCTCACCGTCAAGAGACGCTAAATCCTCGCTCATCCCAGCACCGAAACTCACTGATCTTGACCGGTGATGAGGTTCTTGCGAATTCAACCACCATAATGCCTCGGTTTTTGTAGTTTATGAGCTTTGTTCATGGGCTTTTTCCTTATAGAGTGAATTATTCAGCTGCAAGTTCCCATTTTTTCTTTGCTTCTTATCTAGTCCTACTTAGGGGGGGTTTCAGAGAAGCGGACAATGCAGATAATTTGTGGGTACGCTGTGAGATTTCCTTCCGTCGTCACATAGTAAGCAATATGTTCTTTCTTATGATCAACTTCAGACGCACGATGAATTGCCCTTTGGGATTCTTGTTCTCGTGTAGTCATTTGAAAATATGTGATGATTGCCTTGGGCTATGTCATCCTTCAGTCTTGATTCGCTCCAAAGTAAAACGAGATTTGGAAGGAAAAAAATCTGATCTTCAGTATTAGAAGTAGTGAGCTCAGCGCACGGTATATGCAATACTTCGGTATGCTTCCATGTTCAGGAGTACAATTGACAAGTAAAAGAATGTGTGGGGTGGATGTACACATCTAGCATATGGTGTACTGTCAATCGCACACATTCCGTGCGAACAAACAAGGAAGCTGATACTGACCAACAAAAAAAAAAAAAAAAAAAAAGGAAGCCAATAACTTTCGGAAGCATTTCATCAGGATTAAGGCGGGCGGAGTTGCTAAAGAAGCAATTACTTTTATTTCCTTGATTCTGGAATTAAAGAATGAAATGTGTAGTGTAGCATACGTTCATGTTTCCCATTTGTTGGATAATTTGCCATCATCACTTGCTCAGTAACCTATCGGTTGTTCAAACCTGTTCTTCAGCAGCATAAGTGCGGTCTCAACAAGTGACTGAATGGTCGTGCTGTGCCTGCTTAGTCCAATGGTGCCAGAGAAAATATTGAAGCTCTCTAGCTCTGATGTCGTATCCAAGACTCCTTCAAGCTCCTCCTCCATTCCCAGATCCCTGAATCTCCGCACATTTATTGAGTTCTCTCTCATCATCCAGATTGCTAGCTCGATAGCAAACCTTCTCATTCTCGGCACCTTTATATGTGGATTCCGGTAGCTCCTCAGGATCTCGACCAAAGCACAAGCTAATTCGGCTTCTCTAAACCCCGTCCTCTCGAAGAGGGTGGTCGATTCTTCTGCTGTCATGAATTTGAAAGCATGTGCCGCTAACCCAACCATCACCTCTTGTAGTTTGCCTTCTGATGAGAAGATTGCCTTGAGAACCTGAGTTGAGGAAATATGGTTAGGTGGGAACAATTAATGTCATTCTCTCTAGGACAACTTAAACCTCTACGTAGCTACCCTTTCTGGTTATTGAGATGCCGGCTCAGGTTCATTAATAATGCACTTACTGTTGGTGCAGCTGCTGTTACTCCCCTTAGCTGGTTGAAGGACTCTGGCCCACTGTAAGTGCATAGATTCCTCAAAATTCTTCCAGCATTAACATGAAGAAGCGGAATCTCCAATGCTTCTAGGAGCCTCTCCACTACATTTAACTTCAAGATGCGATGACAATTGCTCTTGCTTTCGAAAGCCAGCATTGCCAGGGCTTCTCCTGCCACAATCCTCACATCCCTTTGATCGTTCAATACTCCTTGTTGGAAGAAAATCTTTATCAGTTCTTTCAGAACTCCGCCGGTCCCTCCTATTCGCTCCGTCGCATCGTCGTCCTGTGCCAAACTGTTAAGGATCTGAATCCCTAGTTTCTGCAGTTCAGGTCGTTCCTCTCCGTATCGTAGAATATCTCTTATGTTGCTTATGGTGAAGACTCTCTCTGAGAGATCTCTCCGGAGAATTTTCCCTGTGGTACCCGTTGTGCTTGCCAGCATCTTCATAACCTGTAGGGATCTTTTAACAGTCAAAACCTGCGATGTGGTGACCGTCGAGTCCTTCAATATTCTTTCATCAGCATGAGTGAAATCTATGATTTTGGAAAGAAGGCCCCGTGTGTTTCCAATTTTTCCGCAGTTATCATGATCACGGGCTAGTTTCTTCAGAATGAGTAACCCCAAATTATTGAAAGTCCAGTATCCATAGTCCTCATGGTCAAAGATGATTTTCTTTTCGCCAATTGCATCAGCTGTAGAACTGGGGCTTCTGTTTGTCTGTAGAAGAGATGAAATCGTTTCCATTGCCCCGGGTATTCCAGCGACCCGAAGGGAGTTTTGCTTTTTCCCGGCTAATTTGGAAACTATTTCTGCAGCTGCTAGCCTGATTTCTTCCTCTTGTGGCTGTTTCCAGTTTAACATCTCCACCAGTCTCTCTATAACTGGCAGAGTTGTTCCTATCTTCTGGAGAGTGTCATCTGAAAACTGTTCTGTTGTAGAAAACCGGTGAAGAATCCTGGCTCCTATGAGCTGCTCATCCGGCGAGTTTGAACACAAGAGATCCATCGCAAAAGTGACCATATCCACTCCCAGGCCATCAAATATGCTCCCATTAAGACATCTCGAATACGAGTCATAGAAAAATCTCCGAGTCGAGATCATACCTGAAGCCCCCAGATTGCATTCCTTGTTCACCCCTTCGAGAAGCTTACAGATGACAATGTTCCACTCCCAGTAGACTTTCTCTGTCAGGAAGACCAGAGCTTCTGCCAAAGCCAACGCATAAAAGAGAATCAGAGCACCTTTCCGGTTTCTCTTGTCCGGGTCTCCTTTAGCTACCTCACCATAATTGTGCTTGATGAGCTTCATCAATGAGAGCACAACGCAAGCTATCGCAGATAAGAGCTGGAGCCAGTAGAGAATCTTGCTGATGTTTCTCGAAAGGAAAACCCACCCTCCATAAGGTAGAATAGAAACTTCTGAAGGAGTCCAAATCCGGGTGTGCTTCATTTTCTTTTTCTGTTCTCTAATGTTTTTGGCATCAGTAGTTTCGGATATTTCCCTGCTGTGTTGACTTTGCTTCCCCATAGCAGAGCTTACGGGACTCAACACATTCTTCACGGATTCAACTAGAGCTCTGGAGCTCGATCTGAGCGCTCGGAAGCTGCTAACTCCGGCATCAGCTATTGACCAAGTGGACTGGTGTTGCCATTCCAGCTCATGACTCCTGCTGAAAATTCGAGCTCCTTCAATTAATAAAATGATGGTGACGAACCAGAAGTCGGTTTTCTCTAAGGCAATGGCAAAGCCCCCCAGGAGTACCACTGTCGCCCAGATGAAACCAAGGGCTCCCAGGCCAGTGGCTGCTTTTTCGAGAACCGCAAGGCGGAGAGCAAACAGAGTCAGCTTTTTCTCCGGAGCCGGAACAGCCGGTGGTGCGGGGGAAACAGAGTTTCCGCTTCTTCCGTCTCTCCTATGATCACTAGTTTGCGGCTCAAAGATTGTGGTGGGTGAAATGATGGTTTCATTTTTCTTCTGAATCCGAGGAATATCCAGATGAATGCTGCTTTGACCTTCAGCGCTGTTCTTGACATTCATTTCGCAGTCTGGATAAGCTCAAGAACAGACGCTTCTTTGGACATCAAATCAGCTAGCGGTTCGATGGAACCCGAATTCGACTTCCAAAAATTCTGTTTACGAATTTCCTGGATTGGGATGAGAAAGAGCAGCTATGCCTGTATAAAAGGTGGGGAGAATAAGTGGATCTAGCAGAGGAAAAGGTAAGGGTAAAGCAGCTTCTATCGCCAACTTTCCTGGAAGTTCCCTTGCTCTTTGACAAAATACTTATCGTCTGCTCATTTACTTGTACAATTCCATGGAGGAGCTGTCTTGATTGCCCGATGAAGATCTCGTACTCTCTTTCTGCATATCGAAGTGACGCGTTGCTGCTTGGTTGGTACTTTGCTTTGGCTTGTCTTGGAGAAACCTTGTATGAAAGAGAGGACAAGCTGAGACAATGTTGACGAAGTGAAGAGGAATATGTGGCTAAGGTTCTGATATTGCAATGAATTGATCTGGCTCTAAGTTCTATATTGCCATGCACGGCTCATTGGGAGGCATTGACTTCAACATCAATGGAAGGAACATTCCTGATGAAGTTGAACCTTTGAAGTCTCCTTTTCCTTGTGGTCCCTTTGTGCAGGAGAGCCATTGGACAACTTTATTATAAGATATAATCAGTCGGTCCAGTTTGGAACTCTTCCACATTACTTGTAAGCGACCGGGTCGTGTCTCCTCGACGATTATTTCCATGTCATGCCATGTGCGGTTTGTGGCATTTCTTGTGATTTTATCTAATGTCTCCGTCTCGGGCTAGAGGACAGCAAATGGTCCCCTGCTTTATGTTCAAGGTCCAATCAGGTGGCTATTGCATTATAATTCTTATCACTTATTTAATCGAGAAAATCCGACAATCTATGAAAGAATTGTAACGTGTGACCTCAGTACAATGAAGGAAAAAACATAATTATGGCGATGCATTATTCACCGAATCTTACCTAAAAGGTGGCGGCTCTTGACTGCGTCTTCTTTTGCTTCTTGTGATTGTCAAACAGAGAACTTTTCAGCCCCATTACTTTGATTTTTCCTCTTTTCGGAGTGTTCCTTAACGTATAGCCAGTTCCAAGCGTTGAATTTAGGATTAGTGCAAGGTGCTGACTTTTCTTTGCCAACTCATTGTTCTGCTAACATGACTAACCTTGGCGTATAATTTTCCTGAATCTAGTGATAAAAATCTTCTAAATGTTCAGTTCTAAGCAAATGGACTACAAGAGAAGCACAACTGAATTTGCAACCACCTCAAAAATCTAAAGTCTGTAAAAGCTTTCGAGTAAGGATACTGAATGAAGAGGCCTTGAGGGCCATAATAGTGAGTTGAGCGATAATTCATTCTATTTTTAAAAACTCGGTATATGTTCATCCTAAGACCTACTCAAGAATTAGCAAAGAGAATACAAGTGTCGATTGGTAGAGATGCATTTTCATCCAATCCTTACAGCAGAACTGGAGTTGAGATGCAGAAACAGAAAACAAAATCCCCACAAGCTTTCTCGATTTTCCTGGCAATCACAGAATGTAGAAAGTAAACAGCATCGACTTGCCAGAGAGTAGGGGTTCAACGGATGCCAGAGACTTCCCTCACTTGACAGACTTTGCAAACCACTCTAGCATATCCCACCGCGCCTCCACAGCACACTTCACCGCATCTTCATCAGCGACATCATACCTGAAATACAAATTCTTCACTCGTGCATCAATCTGTGAAACAGTCTTATATTCATATGAAATCTCTACTACCATGGGGCAAAGCAAACTCTCTGCGTAGCTCGCATAAATCAAACTTCCCAATTTGAAAGTAAATAGAAGTGCATGAACTCAAGAACCATAAGGTTCTACATCAAATGTTAAAATCGAAGTATAAATCAGAAACGTCACTCCTGAAATTGTTCTCCGTAGAAATTCTGATTTGCGATCATGAATTGGATACCATTGATACAACGAAAATGAATGAAAAAAAATTCTGGAAAATATATATGACCAACGCAACGCATCCGTCATAACATGCAAACATAGACGAGGGCTCAGGAAAGGTGGATTATCTCAATCTCACCTCGGATTTGGCAGCTAGAATTTCTTCAAACTACTTCAGAAGTTCCGGTGGTGTCATATGGTCTATATCATCTCCTCATATGACTATTGGAGCCTTAACTCCTGCAAAATCACATATAACTCTAAGGAGCAAAACTCACGAAGATGATAAATTATAGTGATGCCTTGTTATAATAGGTTTGTCTAATATTGCAATAGCTGTTGTGGAAATGCAGTGTCGTGTGTAGAGTAAACGGTTTTTCTTCACAGAGGTTATTAAGAGCAGAGAAAACTGTCATATCTTTATAATCAATCGACATGTATGTTCCAACTTTAGCCACCAGGAGATGCTTTTTCTTCGTTATGCAAGCCATATGCAAGGAAAGGTGTAAAAAAAGTCATAAATCTATTGTATTAGTGTTAATTCAGTCCTAAACCTTTTTTTGGTGCCAATTCAGTCCTAAACCTTTTGCATTTATGCCAATTAAGTCCTAAACCCTTTATTGGTGCTAATTTTGTCCTAAACCTTCTGTATTGTTGTCAATTCAGTCTTAAATCTTTTATATTTATATCAATTGAGTTAATCCGGCCAATTTTGATCAAAAATCACTGACGTGGACATCAATTGTCCCACATGGCATGGCTAACGCTAACTTGGACATTTTTTTAATATTATTTTAATATTTTAAATAATTTTTTAAGCATTTTTTTGGTTTTTTCAAAATTATTTTTAAAAATTATTTAAAATATAAAAAAAATATTAACAAAATATCCACGTTAGCGCCAACCGTGCCACGTAGGATAATTGATGTCCATGCCAGTGATTTCTAATCAAAATTGGCCGAATTAACTCAATTGGCATAAATGCAAAATTTTTAGGACTAAATTAGCACTATTGTAAAAGGTTTAGGACTGAATTAGCACTAATAAAAGGTTTAGGACTTAATTGGCACCAATACAAAAGGTTTAGAACTGAATTGGCATAAAAAAAAAGTTTAAGACTGAATAAGCACTAATGTAATAGGTTTAGGACTTTTTTGACACTTTTCCCGCCATATGCAATATATTCATGTGCATAACAGAGAAAATGTGGAAAGGTAGGTTCCTACAGCTACTTTCGACTTTTCAAGTGATTCTTGACTTTGAAAATATGCAAACCAAGAGCCTAATGTCCGATGAAGGTCACCATACCCTTGATGTCGTCCACAGAAACGAATGTCCGATGTAATAACACAGCAGCTTCGACAACCCCTGTCTTTGCCAGCTCAACCACAACCTTGACCGAAGAAATGAAGATCCCATGAGCATTGCACCATACTATATGCTTGTAAAGCATATCCTTTAAGACATGAAAAGAGATCTTTTAAAGAATCATTCCGGACAATGCTGCTCACCTCCCCAAAGAAAGCCAGCGGTCCCAATCGCAGACGCATGTTTACCTTTTACAGCTTCAACTTTGCGCTTTGCATCTTCATATCCCTTATCCTGCCAACAAAATTCTTTTGCCATCAGCAATGACAATTACTAACGAATGCATAATTATGATTCATAACTTAAGCGACTAATGGATAATGCAAAACAGAGAGCATCCTGAGACAGGCAATTCCGGATCAACTGAAGAATAATGCTAGTGCAGTTTCTAAGGAAAAAACAGCAGGTGTCTATGAATTAAAGATCGAGAACCCACAGTTTCATGATTTTTAGCCATTCTGTGACAGCCCTTTCAGCATTTTCAGGTACATACGGATCCCCACCGAAAAAATCAGGCACGACCACATAAAATCCAGCAACTGAGACCTTGTCGGCAGGCTTCCTATCCATGAGAACAAACAGCTGATAATTAGGTCACGACAGAAGTAATCAAAAGATAAGCAAATCCAACACATACTCACAACATACACACTCTTTGGTAACTTGCAGTGCTTATGAACCTGTATGGCGCATGTATGTTCTCTACAGAAAAAATAAGCAACCATTTTAAAGAGGATTTGAACAAAAACTTTAGGCCGACGACCCTGGCTGACGATAGGCGAGGGCTGCCGTTGGCGGAGTTGTTGCCTAGCCCTCTCCTGTCGTCGACCAGGGTTACCGGCCACCGGCTGAGGCTTGGGCAACCCTCGCTAGGGCAATGGTGGGAGGCGGCGGCTGCGGCAAGGGCCTTTGTATCTTTTTCCCTTTTTTAAAAAATTAGTTTATATTTTAATTTAATTTAACTAATATTTATAAAAAAAAAATCATATTTGAACCAACACAACTTCGTTTTGGACTTATTTTTTTTGTTTTAGCCACGTCGGCACCACATAGGGGTGAGAAAGTAACAAAAAAAGCCAAAATCAAATTGGACGAAATCAACAGAAGGACTCGATTGCACCAATTTGAAAAATTTTAGGACTTGATTGCACTTTCTAAAAGTTTTAAAACTCAATTGCATTTTGGTGACAAGTTTTCGGAACTTCTAGTAAACGTCTCCCTAAATTTAAAGAGGTAAAAACACTTTTTGAAATTACTGATCTCGAATTTTTTATTATATTTATTGTTTTATTCTATATTTTTTAGATTTTAGGTTTTATATATCAAATTATATATTTTATATCTATTTTTATTTTTTAATATTTTATTTTTAGATTATTTTTAATTTATATTTTCTTCTTCCTTCGCCGATCGCCAGGCCCGTGACGGTCGGCGAGTTCGAGCTTGTCCATGGTTGCCGTAAGCTGGTCACATTGGAGGGAGAAAGAAAAATAAAAATGAAAAGACAATTTTTTTTTTCAATATAAAATAAAGTCATGAGATTGAAATTATTTTACAAATGGGGTTAGAACACGAGAAAATATTTTTAGTCACATATCATCAAACATAAAAAACTAATCATTTTTCTGGAAAATGATTTCACCGGAAAGCATCTTTCTTGGAGTTCTTTCCCAACCAAACCTACCCGTAAATATAGAAGTAACAAATTTTAATCATGCATCCATTCATGAAAAGCGCTATTTGGTTCAAAGCTAAATTTGTTTGATGAGTAAAACTATATGATGACTGTTTGATTTTGATTTTAAAAAATCTTGATGCATTATCAAATTGATTTTGGTTTTTTCTTTTCTTTTCCAAATTCCAGTCAAATAAAGCGTCAAAGCTAACAATGCAACTTCAAGAGATGAATAGATTGATTTAAAAACTTGACAGATATTCGCCGGATAATTTAAAGTAAAATTTGGTGGCTGCATGAACAATTCGATGCTATTATATGTAAATGGTTCTATCAAATAGATATTGAAATACTAAAGGGATAGAAGATATTGTAAGCAAATTTTGCAGAGGTTTGTCGTATATCAAAGCTGCATTCACTTTCCCATTTCAGTTGTGAAAAACTGAATATTCAAATTGACAGAATCTTTACTAGAGCCAACAATAAATAATCCACTAATCAAATTTTGTAGGGCTTCGGCTTATATCAAAGCTACATTCACTCTTACACCAAAAAAAAAAAAACTACATTCACTCTCCCATTTCAGTTGTGAAAAACTGAATATTGAAATTGACCGAATCTTTGCAAGAGCCAACAACAAACAATCCACTAATCAATTGGAGATTACAGTTCATGTTTGAGTGTACCCCAACCGTAGTTTATACCCAAAATCCAAAGTGTTTTAAGAAAGAAAATTTTGGAGGTAAGAAGCTCAGGCACAAAGCTCTCGGCGCTCAAGAAAGCTCCAACTTCAGCAATATTAACTCGTTTCAAATCTCTCGTCTGAATCCTCTTGAGGCTCCGAAAGGAAAGAACCATACCCGAACCAAATCCCACTTAACACGAAGGTGGCCCGCAACTGAAGATTTCCCACACGATTGAAGAAAATATTCAATCGTCAATGATTTTTCCGACTGCAATAGAAAGTCTTTACTTCTTGGCTTCTCACGCACCAAAAGAACAGGGTCGACAATACCGACATTACTAATTATTGTTGGACCGGCTCCAACTCGAGACATATATGTTTGAACCAAAAGGGATGATAATAACTTCGGAAATTTGAAGCAAGGGCACGGATAAAGACGGGAGGGAGAACTTTCTCATTGAAATGCAATTGCTTTTGCTGATTTGGTATACAACTTTGAAGCTCAGTCTGCTTTTGCAATTGGGAAACACTGCTGCATTTGTTTCCTAATGACTTTCTGCGCTTGAAGTCAAGTGCAAGCTGCTAGAATTTATTAAGGCTACGACTAATGTTTGCTTCAAGGCGGACGAAGCCACTTACTTTATTTCGGTGGCAGAATCTGCGTCGACGCCCACATGATCCTTTTCTTTTGTCTTCCCCCCCTGCCTTCTTGTCTTTTTGTGCTTCGTGGAGGTTTTATCACCAAAATCTATTTCATCGTCGTCTTTCGCGAATCACAGCGGCTGAGCTCGCTCGCCGTCGAGACGCTCGATCCTCACTCATCTCAGCTCCGAAACTCCCTGATATTGTCAGGAAAGTAAGGTTCTTGCGAATTCAATCTCGAAAATGTCTCGGTTCTCGTAGCTTATGAGCTTAGTTTCTTTGCCTTTTGTTTTATGGAGTGAATTGTTCAACCGCAAGTTCCCATGTTTTCTTTTATGGGTTCTTATATCATCCTGTTTAGGGGGTTTTCGAGAAGCGAATGACTCAGATGGTTTTTGGATCCATTGAGAGATTTCCCTTCCATAGTCACAGGGTAAGCGATGTGTTCTCTCTTTTCTTTTTATGAACTTCAGTTCCATGATGAATTGCCTTTTGGGATTCTTGTTCTTGGGTAGTCATTTGAAAAATATGTGATGATTGCCTTTGATTATGTCGTCCTCAAGTCTTAGATTTGCTGCTAAGTAGAACAAGATTTGGAAGGAAAAATCTAATCTTCTAGTAGCAGAAGTAGGGAGCTCAGAATCACGGTACATGCAACTCTTGGGCGGCGCTTGAATGTTCAGCAGTGAAATGGAAAAAATAAAAGAACCTGTGGGTTCATGTACACATTGGCATAGTTGCGAAACAAATAAAGAATCTGATAACTTTCAGAAGAATTTCATCAGTAAGCCGGGCGGAGTTGCTAGAGAAGCAATTGCCTTTATTTCCTTACTTCTGGGATCATAGAATGAAATGTGTAGTCTAGCATACTTTGATGTTTCCATTTGTTGGATAATTTGGCATCATCACTTGGCCGGTAACCTATGGGCCTATCAAACAGTGTTCTTCAGCAGCATAAGGGCGGTCTCAACAAGCGAGTGAATGGATGAGCTGTGCCTGCTTAGTCCAATGGTGCCAGAGAAAATATTGAAGCTTTCTAGCTCTGATGTCGTATCCAAGACTCCTTCAAGCTCCTCCTCCATGCCCAGATCCCTGAATATCTGCACATTTGTTGAGTTCTCTCTCATCATCCAGATTGCTAGCTCGATAGTAAACCTTCTCATTCTTGGCACCTTTATATGTGGGTTCCGGTGGCTCCTCAGGATGTCGACCAAAGTGCAAGCTAATTTGGCTTCTCTAACCCCCGCCTTCTTGAAGACGGCAGTTGATTCTTCTGATGTCATGAACTTGAAAGTATGTGCTGCTAGCCCAACCATCACCTCTCGAAATTTGCCTTCTTCTGACAAGATTGCATTGAGAACCTGCGTATAGGAACGATGGTAAGGTAGGAACAATTAATTTCATTCTTTCTAGGACATCTTAAACTTGTACAAAACTGCCCTTTCTGGTTATCGAGAATGCGGTTCAGGTTCAGTTTTAGCAAAAGAATGCACTTACTATTGGTGCCGCTGCTGTTACTCCCTTTAGCTGGTTGAAGGACTCTGGTCCAGTGTAAGTGCACAGATTCCTCAAAATTCTTCCAGCATTAACATGAATAAGCGGTACCTCCAATGCTACAACAAGCCCCTCCACTACATTTAACTTCAAGATTCGATGACAGGTGCTCTTGCTTTCGAAAGCCAGCATTGCCAGGGCTTCTCCGGCCACGATCCTCACATCCCTTTGATCTTCTGGCACTCCTTGTCGGAAGAAAATCTTTAACAGGTCTTTCAGAACTCCTCCGGTCTCTCCTATTCGCTCTGATACATCAACTTCTTGTGCCAAACTGGTAAGGATCTCAATCCCTAGTTTCTGCAGTTCCGGTCGTTTCTCTCCATATCGTAGAATATCTCTTATGTTGCTTATCGTGAAGACTATCTCAGAGATCTCTCTCCGGAGAATTTTCCCGGTGGTACCTGTCGTGCTTGCCAGCCTCTTCATAAGTTGTAAGGACCTTCTAACATTCAAATCCTGCGATGTGGTGCCACTTGAGTCCTTCAACATTCTTTCATCAGCATGAGTGAAATCTATGATTTTAGGTAGAAGGCCCCTTGTGTTTCCAATTTTTCCGCAGTTATCATGATCACGGGCTAGTTTCTTCAGAATGAGAAGTCCCAAATGATTGAAAGTCCAGTATCCATAGTCTTCATGGTCAAAGATGATTTTCTTTTCTCCAATTTCGTCTGCTGCTGAACTGGGGCTTCTGTTTGTCTGGAGAAGAGATGATATCGATTCCACAGCCCCAGGTATTCCAGTGACCCGAAGGGAGTTTTGCTTTTTCCCGGCTAATTTCGAAACTATTGCTGCAGCTGATAGCCTGATTTCTTCCTCTTGTGGGTCTTTCCAGTTTAAGATCTCCACCAGTCTCTCTATAACAGGCAGAGTTGTTCCGATCTTCTGAAGCGTGTCGTTTGAAAACCGTTTGTTCGTAGAAAACCGTTGAAGAATCCTGGCTCCTATGAGCTGCTCATCCAGCGAGTTTGAAGATAAGAGATCCGTCGCAAAAGTCACCATATCCATTCCCAGGCCATCAAAAATGCTCCCACTAATACATTTTGAATAGGAGTCATAGAAAAATCTCTGAGTCGAGATCATACCTGAAGCCCCCAGATCGCATTCGTCGTTCACCCCTTCGAGAAGCTTACAGATTACAACCTTCCACTCCCAGTAAAGTTTCTCTGTCAGGACGACCAGAGCTTCTGCCAAAGCCAAGGCATAAAAGATAATCAGAGCAGCTTTCCGGTTTCTCTTGTCTGTGTCTCCTTTAGCTACCTCACCATAATTGTGCTCGATGAGCTTCATCAGTGAGAGCACAATGCAGACCATAGCTGATAAGAGCTGAAGCCAATATAGAATCTTGCTGATATTTCTTGAAAGGAAAACCCATCCCCCATAAGGTACAATAGGAACTTCCGAAGAAATCCAAATCCGGGTCGTCTTCCTTTGCAATTTCTGCTCTCTGACATTTGGCGCATCAGTGGTTTTGGAAATTTCCCTGCTGCTTTGACTTTGCTTCCTTGTACCAGAGCTTACGGGACTCAACATATCCTTCACGGATACAACTAGAGTACTAGAGCTCAATCTGAGCTTTCGGAAGCTGCTGATTCCGGCATCAGCTATTGACCATGTGGACTGGTGTTGCCATACCAGCTCATGACTCCTGCTGAATATTCGAGCTCCTTCAATTAATAAAATGAAGGTGATGAACCAGAAGTCGGTGTTCTCTAGGGTAATGGCAAAGCCCCCTAGGAGCACAACCGTTGCCCAGATGAAACCAAGGGTTCCCAGGCCAGTGGCTGCTTTTTCGAGAACCGCAAGGCGGAGAGCAAACAGAGTCAGCTTCTTCTCCGGCGCCGAAACAGCCGGCAGTGTGGGGTGAACAGAGTTCCTGCTGCTTCCGTCTCTCCTACCAGCACTAGTCTGCGGCTCAAAGATTGTGGCGGGTGAATTGAATACTTCATGTTTCTTCTGAAGCTGAGGAATATCCAGATGAATGCTTCTTTGACCTTCAACAGATTTCTTGATCGTCATTTCGCAGTCTGCAGCGGCTCAAGAGCAGACCCTTCTTTGCACATCAAATCAGCTGAGGAAAACTTCTATCCGGCGGTTCGATGGAACCTGAATTCAATCCGCAAAATTTCTGTTCTATGAATTTCCTGGATTGGGATGAGAAAGAGCTGCTGTGCCTTTACAAAGGGAAGCAGCAGATTCTATTGCCAACTTTCCTTGAAAGTTCTCTTCCTCTTGGACAGAATTCCTAATATTACAACGAATGGACCTGGCTCTGAGTTCTACATCGCCACGTTACTTGTGACCTGCTGGGGTCTTGCCTCCTTGGTCAAGCAGTTAGTTTCGTTAAAATCTAGTAATATGTTTCGTATCCGCATGATCATGCGAGGGAGTAATAATATTATAATCTCTTACAGCACGTTTTCGGATTTCCACGGCAAGTTTCTTGCTCCTCGGTGACGTCTTTCATTCTCATGTAAAGCGCAGTTTGGCATTTAGTTCGTAGTTTGCTGGAGTTACCTTACTGGACGTCTTCGTCTCGAGCTAGAGAACACAGAAATGGTCTCCTGCTTTGTGGTAAAGGTCCAGTCAGGCGGCTGTTGGGTGATGAGTAGTTATTAGGGTACCATTTGTAATATTTGGCCCTTGTTTTGACCAGGTCAACCAAGGTGGTGGACCCACCATTAAAAAAAAAAGGAGAAAGAAGAAAAAGTAAAAGAGGGCAGTCGGCCACCCCTTTTAAGCTGCACGACCAGAATAGAAAAAGGAAAAGGAAGAAAAGAAGAGGAAGGGAAAAAGAAAGAAAAAAAAAAATCACGTGCACCCGCCACCTGCCACGAACGCCGCACCGAATTCGTTTCACTACGTGTCGCAGCGCTAGGTAAGGGGTCGCACCTCTCGTCCCTCCTATTGAAGTGATTTTTCGGATTTAGGGCAAAATTCAGATTTTTGGGGAAACTGAGCTGCTGTGTCTAATCTCATGGGCGATTGGCTGCGTTTTTGCTTGAAAAAGAAACTTTAGGATGTTATGGACCTGTAGGATTCGACGGATCTTAATTTGACACTACGGTTTGCCCGGAACAAGATTTTCAATTCTGGTGCGCTACAATACAGTGCGAACAATAAACTTCGAGGCCTGATTTCGTTAGTTTCCAGTTATCGGCTGAGGTTGGCTATGTTGATACTTTTGTAGTACGTTGAACAAACTTCGCATGGACAGTAAGATGGCTTGAAATGGAGTTTGATGGAGGAAGTTATGGCCTTAACGGTTTTGGCGCGCGAGCTACCCATAGCAAACAGCATTGAATCTCTCTTAGGGATAAGTTTCCGTTGGCGCGTAGTCATTGTTTTGTCACTAAATAAGTGTAGTTTAGCTAAGTCATACATTAGGACGACTTGTTACTCAATTTGATCCATTTTTCTATATATTGGATAGGGATTCGGATGAGTCGGTTCGAGCGACCTTCGTAGTTGGATTTTGGCTTTATCGGGTGAGTAGTACTTTTCTTCTTTGAGTTTGTAAACTCATGTTTCAAGACTAAAAAGAATACTAGATATGTTATGAAATGAGAAAAGAGCATATTTCTTGCATAACTGGATCAAACCTTTACTACCTTTTGTTATTGACCGCCAAAGCTTTGAAAGGAACTGTTTGTAGTAGTTTTGGAAAGAAAATCGTTCGAAATGCCTTGAATAAATGAAAGCTATATATATACACACACGGTATAAATGCTATTGTGGAGTTTGTCTGAGTTGTTATGAGATGGTTCTGATTTTGATTGGATTATTGGAGATTGTGCTTTATGTGCTATGCTCATATCGTTATGTGAAGAACCCATTGAGTGGGAGAGGTATGCATACTATCGGGACATCCTTCCGGGCCGCACCACCGGCTGATATAGGTGGTAGACCTAGCCAAGAGGGGTAAACTTGGCCGCCTTTGTCATGATGCTAAAAGTGACCATAGTCCGATATGGAGCGTTATAGTAGTCGATGGAGTGGACCATTGTCTTTTGCTTTGATTGAGATTAATTAGTGGATAGACCATTGATACTTGGTTTGGGATTACTCAATGGATTGACCATTGATTGTTGATCTATGATTGTAAGTTATTAGTGTTGTTAACCATATATGTAAAAAGATTTGTTGAAAATATATTATTTTTTTATAAAAGTGCATAGTGATTGTTCGATCCGCTTAGAAGAAATTTATTACTCACTGAGCCGTGTTAGCTCACTCCTTTCATCTTATTTGTTTTTCAGGTTTTTCAGTGATGCACAAGTAGGAGAGCGTTTCGTTAGCGTGAGGGGACTTTTGATAGGGGATTTTTTTTTGTATAAGTTGTATGTATAGCTGATGAGCTTTTAAAATCTTTGGTGATTACGCGTATCTTTTTGTTGGTTTATAGAAGGCTCCATTACCAGAACCGCATGACCTTTTATATATATCAGAACGTATATATATATATTGATATCAGATTAAACATGTTACATTTTGAGGCTGCATCCTTTGAGTGAAAGGATGACCGTGTCATTGCCCTATTCTCGTAGGAATTGGGGTGTGACATTTGTTGGTATCAGAGCATAGGTTTCGATCTCTATGGGTATATATGGGACATTGTGAGATAGTGCAATAGATTTTATTCCGTTAGGCTATGAGATACTAAGATGTACTCTTGCTCTTGGATCAAATAATTATGAGCTCCGATTCATATACACCGCTTGTCTCTCTTAGAGATAGGGGCAAGAGAGCTATGGACTTTGATTCCAGAGGTGGGCCTCGAGGTTTTACAGGGAGGCTTTCTACAGGACGACAAGATGATACAAGGGCATCTTCACAAAAAACAAGGGAACAGAGCCAACAGCTAAGGACCCAAAATGATGTATCCGGAGTTATTGCACCTAGGAGTGATCGAGGTTACACCTTTGCCCAATTCAGAAAGGCGAAACCACCCACTTATGATGGGAAAACAGATCCTCTTGTGGCTGAACGTTGGATTAGGAAGATAGAGGGAATCTTTAGAGTTGAAGAGGTTCCCGAGGAGAAGAAGGTTGATTTTGCCACTAGACTAGCTCTTGGAGGCGGGGATGCAACTATTTCTTGGAAGAACTTTGTTGAGGCGTTTGATGCTCAATTCTTTCCGAAGTCATTCCAGGCAAAGATAAGGAGTGATTTCGTTCATATATCTCAAGGTGATTCACAGCATTGGAGTATGCGGGTCGTTTCAATTAGTTGAGCATATTTGCGGAGCAATTTGTTGCTAGTGAGGAGAATAAGGCTGAATATTTTCAGAGAGGGCTCCGACCCGAGATTCGTTTCACACTTATGCCTCTTGCACTCACAACTTACAAAGGTGTGCTGGACCGTGCGATGAGGGTTTAACAAGGCGCTTTGGAATGCGGGATACAAGGCGGTTCTCAACCTAAGAGGCCCACATTCACTAATTCTCAAGAAAGTTATACAAGTGGCAGCATAAAGCAAAGAGGCATTCATCGACCGGGAAAGGGAAAAAACATCACTATTCAAGGCCCTTGCACGACCTGCGGAAAACATCACAGTGGTCGGTGCTACTGGAAGACGGGAGTTTGCTTCCTATGTGGCAAGATGGGACATTTGCGGCAAAATTATCCTATGCAGAGGGATACTTCAGTGGATAGCCGATCATGTTTTATATGTGGATAACCTGGACATTTGGCTCATGCTTGTCCTATACGTAAGGATACGCCCTCGATTGGTAGGCCCTAGGATAATCGGTAAAGGCAGAAGACGATTGGGAAAGGTTTTGCTATGACTGAAGATAATGCTGCGGCATCTAACAAAGTGGTTGCTGGTAATATTTCTATTGCCTCTCAATATACTTATGCATTATTTGATCCTGGTGCTAGTCATTCTTTTATTTCGGCTGAATTTGCAAATAAAATTGATATGTTGCCCGAGCCTCTTGTTTGTGAATTGCGTGTTGATACTCCTACCGGAGATTTCTTGATTGCGGATCGTGTGTTCAAGAGATGTATGCTCTAGATTGATAATATTGAAATGCATGTGGATCCGGTAGTGTTAAATATAAGAGATTTCGATGTTATTCTTGGGATGGATTGGTTGTCGGCTTATCATGCTACTGTTGATTGCTACTCCAAGAGGGTTATCTTTCGATTTCCAAATCAGCCGAAATTCTCTTTTTCGGGAAGTTGTAAAAGTTCTTTTTCAAGGTTGATTTCAACCTTACAAGCGAGGAAATTCTTGAGGAGGGGTTGTTGTGGCTATCCGGCATATGTAAAAGACACTAGTAAGGAAGTTGTGAAGCTAGAATATGTTCCGATTGTTAGAGAATTTCCATATGGGTTCCCTGATGATTTAACCGGTTTACCTCTTAATAGAGAGAATGAATTTTGCATTGAATTGCTGCCTGGTACTACACCTAGCTCTAAGGCTCCTTATCGGATGGCACCCGCTAAACTAAAAGAGTTAAAGACGCAGCTACAGAAGCTTTTGGATAAGGGTTTCATTAGACCCAGTACCTCACCTTGGGGAGCTCCTGTTCTATTTGTGAAGAAGAAGGATGGTAGTATGCGGCTTTGCATAAACTACCGAGAACTTAATAAGATGACGGTCAAGAATAAATATCCTTTGCCTCGAATTGATGATCTATTTGATCGGCTTCAGGGAGCTCAGGTGTTTTCTAAGATTGTTCTTCATTCAGGGTATCATCGGCTGAAAATAAAAGCAGATGATGTGCCTAAAACCGCTTCCAGAACAAGGTATGGCCACTATGAATTTCTTGTTATGCCTTTTGGATTGACAAATGCACCAGCTGCTTTCATGGATTTGATAAACAGGGTGTTCGGGCAATACCTTGACAGATTTATTGTAGTATTCATTGATGATATTCTGATGTATTCAAGGAGTTTGGAGGAACACGAGCAACACTTGAGGATTGTTCTGCAGACTTTGCGTGAGAAAAAGTTATATGCTAAATTCAGTAAATGCGACTTTTGGCTTGATCATATAGAGTTCTTGGGCCATGTGATCTCGAAGGAAGGTATCTCCGTCGATCCAAAGAAAGTTGAAGCAGTTGTTCGGTGGAGTCGTCCTACAAATGTTACTGAAGTGAGAAGTTTTCTTGGGTTAGCTGGTTATTACATACGATTTGTGGAGGGGTTTTCCAAAATTGCTAGTCCACTTACTCGCCTAACTCGGAAGGGTGTTAAGTTCGTATGGTCAGATCGGTGTGAGAGTAGTTCCAAGAATTGAAGAGGCGGTTAGTAACAGCTCCTATATTGACCTTGCCTTGAGGAACTGGTGGCTTCACTATCTATTGTGATGCGTTTAAAGAAAGTTTAGGCTGCATTCTTATGCAAGATGGTAAAGTCATCACTTATGCCTCTAGACAGTTAAAAGTACATGAGAAGAACTATCCCACTCATGATTTGGAATTAGCGGCTATTGTGTTTGCCTTGAAAATATGGCGGCATTATTTGTATGGTGAAAAATGCGAAGTTTTTACGGATCACAAGAGCTTGAAGTATATTTTTAATCAGAAAGAGTTGAATATGAGGCGGAGGAGGTGGTTAGAACTTTTGAAAGATTATGACCTATCAATCAATTACCATCCGGGTAAGGCTAATGTAGTAGCCGATGCTTTGAGTCATAAGCCTTCGGGGAACATGGCAGCATTGCTCACTTTTCAACAGCCTATTCTCGAGGATATGAGGAAACTAGAATTGGAGGTGTTGGTGCATCAACTTGGTGCTCGGTTGGCTAATCTTCAAGTGCGGTCAACGTTGATTGATATAATCAAGGCTAAACAGAATGATGATCCTCAATTGACGAAAATCAGAGAAGGCGTAGAAGGCTGGGGACAACCAGATTTTAGTATTCATGTGGATGGATCATTGAGATTCCGTGGTCGGCTATGTATTCTCGATATGCGGGATTAAAAAAAGAGATATTGCAGGAGGCTCACACTACTAAATACTCGATTCATCCAGGAAGCACTAAGATGTATAAAGATTTGAGAGAAAATTGCTGGTGGGTCAATATGAAGAAAGATATTGTCAAATTTGTCGACCAGTGTCTTGTTTGCCGACAGGTAAAGATTGAACATCAGAAATCGGGTGGTCAACTACATCCACTCGAGATACCTAAATGGAAATGGGAGAATATCACCATGGACTTCATTGTTGGATTGCCGAGGACGCCTAGTGGTAAGAACGCTATATAGGTAATTGTCAATCGATTGACTAAGTGGGCACACTTCTTGTCATATCGATTTGGCCTTTCAATGGAAGACATGGCGAAACGGTACGTGAATGAAATAGTCAAGCTGCATGGGGTTCTTGTGAGCATCGTTTCCGACGGAGATCCTAGGTTTGTATCCAACATTTGGAAGAGTCTTCAAAGAGCTTTGGGTACTAGACTCAACTTCAGTCTGCATTTCATCCGCAGATAGATGGTCGATCGGAGAGAACCATTCGGACTTTAGAGGATATCTTGAGAGCATGTGCTATTGATTTTGGTAGATCTTGGGGCGAACACCTCCATTTGGCGGAATTCTCTTATAATAACAGCTACCATTCCAGCATCAAGATGACCCCTTTTGAAGCTTTATATGGTCGAAAGTGCATGACACCGGTTTGTTGGGACGACGTTGGTGAGAAAAGACTAACTGGTCCCGAGTTTATACAAAGAATCGAAGAGAAAGTCGGACTTGTTCGAGAGCGTTTGAGTACAGCACAAAGCCGCCAAAAAAGTTATGCGGACCTTAAACAGCATAAGTTAAAATTCGATGTGGGCGATCATGTATTTCTGAAGATCTCTCCTATGTGAGGCGTTATGAGATTTGGCATGCGTGGCAAGCCGAGCCCTAGATATGTGGGACCGTTCTTGATATTTGAGAAGATTGGCGAGCTTGCTTATAGATTGGCATTGCCGCTGGCACAATCTGGAGTGCATGACGTGTTTCATGTATCTCTATTGCGCAAATATGTGCAAAGTCCCGATCATGTATTAGATTATACTCCTTTGAGGTTAAAGGAAGACTTAACATATGAAGAATAGCCTTTACGCATCGTGGACGGGAAGGATCAAACGTTACGGCGTCGTATGATCCCTTATGTAAAGATTCAACGGTAAAACCACACGGTGAGGGAGGCCACTTGGGAGCTAGAGGAGGAGACAAGACGCAAGTATCCTCACATATTCGAAAATTGAGGTAAATTCGGTTATCCAAATTTCGAGGATGAAATTTGTTTTAGGAGGGTAGAATGTAATATTTGGCCCTTGTTTTGACCAGGTCAACCAAGGTGGTGGACCCACCATTTAAAAAAAAAAAAAGAAGAAGAAAAGTAAAAGAGGGCAGTCGGCCACCCCTTTTAAGCTACACGACCAGAATAGAAAAAGGGAAAGGAAGAAAAGAAGAGAAAGGGAAAAAGAAAGAAAAAAAAAAGTCACGTGCGCGCGCCACCCGTCATGAATGCCTTGCCGAATTTGTTTCACTACGTGTCACAACGCTAGGTAAGGCGTCGCACCTTCGTCCCTCCTATTGAAGTGATTTTTCGGATTTAGGGCAAAATTCGGATTTTTGGGGAAACTGAGCTGCTGTGTCTGATCTCATGGGCGATTGGCTGCGTTTTTGCTTGAAAAAGAAACTTTAGGATGTTATGGATCCATAGGATTCGACGGATCTTAATTTGACACTGCGGTTTGCCCGGAACAAGATTTTCAATTCTGGTGCGCTACAGTACAGCGCGAACAGTAAACTTCGAGGCCTGATTTTGTTAGTTTCCAGTTATTGGCTGAGGTTGGCTATGTTGATACTTTTATAGCACGTTGAACAAGCTTCGCGTGGACAGTAAGATGGCTTGAAACGGAGTTTGATGAAGGAAGTTATGGCCTTAACGGTTTTGGCGCGTGAGCTGTCCATAGCAGACAGCATTGAATCTCTGTTAGGGATAAGTTTCCGTTGGCATGTAGTCGTTGCTTTGTCACTAAATAAGTGTAGTTTAGCTAAGTCGTATGTTAGGATGACTTGTTACTCGATTTGATCCGTTTTTCTATATATTGGATAGGGATTCGGATGAGTCGGTTCGAGTGACCTTCGTAGTTAGATTTTGGCTTTATCGGGTGAGTAGTACTTTTCTTCTTTAAGTTTGTAAACTCATGTTTCGAGACTAAAAAGAATACTAGGTATGTTATGAAATGAGAAAAGAGCATATTTCTTGCATAACTGGATCGAACCTTTACTATCTGTTGTCGTTGACCGACAAAGCTTTGAAAGGTATTGTTTGTAGTAGTTTTGGAAAGAAAATCGTTCGAAATGCCTTGAATAAATGCTTTGCGAAGAGAATATCTAAAAGCTATCTATATATATATATATATATATATACGGTTTATGAAATGCATTTTGTCGATAAATGCTATTGTGGAGTTTGTCCGAGTTGTTATGAGATGGTTCTAATTTTAATTGGATTATTGGAGATTGTGCTTTATGTGCTATACTCATATCGCTATGTTAAGAACCCATTGAGTGGGAGAGGTATGCATACTGTCGGGACGTCCTTCCGAGCCGCACCACCGGCTGATATAGGTGGTAGACCTAGTCAAGAGGGGTAAACTTGGCCGCCTTTATCACAACGCTAAACATGACCATAGTCTAATATAGAGCATTCTAGTAGTCGATGGAGTGGACCATTGTCTTCTGCTTTGATTGAGATTAATCGGTGGATAGACCATTGATACTTGGTTGGGGATTACTCAATGGATTGACCATTGATTGTTGATCTATGATTGTAAGTTATTAGTGTTGTTAACCCTATATGTAAAAAGATTTGTTGGAAATATGTTATTTTTTTATAAAGGTGCATAGTGATTGTTCGATCCGCTTAGAATAAATGTATTACTCATCGAGCCGTGTTAGCTCACTCCTTTCATCTTACTTGTTTTTCAGGTTATTCAGTGATGCACAAGTAGGAGAGCGCTTCGTTAGGAGGGGGGACTTTTGATAGGGGATTTTTTTTGTATAAGTTGTATGTATAGCTGATGAGCTTCTAAAATCTTTGGTGATTACGCGTATCTTTTGGTTGGTTTATAGAAGGCTCTGTTACCGTAACCGCATGACCTTTTTATATATATCTGAACGTATGTGTGTGTGTGTGTGTGTGTGTATATATATATATATATATATATTGATATCAGGTTAAATAGATTACATTTTAAGGCTGCACCCTTTGAGTGAAAGGATGGCCGTGTCATTGCCCTGTTCTCGTAGGAATTGGGGTGTGACACCATTTACTCGCAAGAATTCCAGAACCTGCAAAAGAAAAACATTTATGTGTGCCCTCATTAGAAGAAAATAGTGCCATTTTTTATTGGCCCTATTGTCCCTTAGTATTCACCTAATGCCATGGCACCTGCTGCGGTGGCGGCCGCCGGCCGCCGGCCGCTCGTGTGCGCATAATTCGGTAATTATGCATAGGAAAACGATGTATGATTATTTATGGTAGGCATGCGTAAGACAGAGCAAGCAGGGACAATTCAGAAGATCTCACAGTGAGAAAGAGGGGGGGGGAAGGGGAAGCGAGTGGTCATTTGAAGAATGCATGCCAAAGAATGAAAGAAGTTAAGGGTAATATAAGAAATCTAAAAACCGGATAATAAAAAATGAAGGAAAAAAGAACATGAGAAATGTTGTGACTTATGTACACTTCCTTTAAGCATATTTGAATTCAAGATCTCTTAATTAAAAATCATGTCAAAATTTTACGCGATCGACATGGACTATTCTAAAATCTTAAACTGTTGTACGAGAGAAAGCAACCGCGAGAAGTTGGCGAAAAGAAATGATGCGAAGAATGGTGAATCCCTCTGCTCTTCCTCCTCTTCTTCGACCGCTATCTAGTAAGCTCACTCTCTATCATCATGTCTTTGCATCCGCTCTTCTTCTTCTTCCTCGCAATGTCAATTCCTATCCCTCCCGTCACTTTCGCACTTCACCCTCCACTTCTCGATTGAGCGATTCCATGAATCGCTCACAAGCTTTGGAATATGTGATGAACCTATGCAAAAATGGCAGAGTGGCGAAAGCCGACGATGTTTTGCATTATTTCAAGATCATGATTCGGCTGAACCCTTTGCCTTCGGCTCCCTGTTTCATCCAACTCTTGGGAGCTGCGGCGAGGATGAAGCATGATGCTACCGCCATCCACGTGATCGAGCGAATGGATTCCATGGGCATGTCTCGCCACGTTTTCGTTCTCAATATTCTGATAAATTGCCTCTGCCGCTTGAAAAGGTCCGATCTTGGATTTTCCGTTTTGGCCAAAATGTTCAAGGTTGGGCTTGAACCTAATGTGGTGACCTTGAACGCTTTGCTCAACGGGCTCTGTGAAGAGGGCAAAACCGCACAAGCCTCGACCTTGGTAGAAGAAATGTGGGGCAAAGGGTTTATGGCCAATGTATATGTAACGGCCTGGACCCCAGGCGCTTCCGCTGCGCCACTTTGCAAGATATTGTCCGCTTTGGACACACAATCCTCACGGTTTTGCCCTTAGCGGCGGCACCGGTGAGCGCCCGTTGCGGCCCCACATGCGGTCGGAGGTCGGCTCGATACCAACTCATAACGGCCTGGACCCCACGCGCTTCCACTGGGCCACTTTGCAAGATATTGTCCGCTTTGGACACACAGTCCTCACGGTTTTGTTTCTCCGAGCGTCGCCCATACAACGCCCGTAAAACGCGTCTTAAAAATTTAAGGGCACCCAAGCCTTATAAAGCCTTCCCAAGACCTCCTCTTAGGCAATGTGGGACTAGGGATGTCACAGTATATACGTACTGCATCATCACAAAGGGATTGTGCAGATCCGGTGATACTTCGAAAGCTGTCCAGTTTATAAGGAATTTGGAAGAAAGGGGTTGCGAGCTAAATGTGGTCACGTACAACACGATCATTGATGGTTATTGCAAGGAAGGACTGGTGGCAAAGGCATTTGGCTTCTTTGACTGTATGATTCGCCGGGGAATTCAGCCAGATGTCTTCACTTACACTACCTTGGTACATGGCTTATCCTGCATAGGCGAATGGAAACAAGCAAAGGCCATGATAGAGAAAATGATTGATGATGGAATCCACCCAGATATTTTCACTTATAACTCCTTCATCCTTGGTCTATGCCGTTGTGGCCAGTGGGAAGAGGCTCAAGTCCTGTTGAGCGAGATGTTGCGGGGAGGAACAAAGCCAGATAATCGAACCTTCAGCATTGTCTTGGATGCACTCTGCAAACAGGGCATGACTGATGAGGCGAGGTGCATATTTGATTCGCTGATCGAGATGGATATTGAGCTGAATGTAGTTACTTATAGCTCATTGATCAATGGCTACTGCCTTCAAAATCAAATGGATGATGCTGCAACTATATTTTGTTTGATGACTGCAAGGAAATGCAATCCTAATGTGGCGACCTATAGCACATTGATTAATGGATATTTTGGGGTTAAAAGAGTCGATAAGGCAATGAGTCTCCTTCGTGAAATGTTGGAGAAGGGATTAGTCCCTAACGTTGCCTCCTATCATTGTCTCATGGATGGTTTTTTCCTTGCTGGAAACCCCAGGGTTGCACATCAGCTCTTTTACAAAATGCTGGCTTGCAATCATATAAATCAACGAAATTATGCCATCATGTTAGATGGCCTTTGCAAATATCAGCAAATTGACAAGGCAATGGCATTGTTTCAACAAATGGAAGATGGCATCGGCAATGTTAATATCATCCACTGCACCATCCTTACTAACGACCTGTGTGAGGCAGGGGAACTTGGATCTGCAAGGAACGTCTTCAATTCATTGGATGCCAAAGGGTTGCGACCTAATAACATGACACTCGGTGCCAGGATAAAAGGACTTTGTAAAGCTGGCCAAATACGTGAAGCTTGCGAGCTACTTCATAATATGAACAAGAAGGGATGCTCTCCTAATGATTTAGTGTATAACATTATTATCTGAGCACTGCTTGAAGATGGTCAGAAAGCGAAGGCAATGCTTATCCTTGGAGAGATGATTGAGAAAGGCTTCTCACCAAATGCTGCATCCACAGCTAAAATGTTGAGCGCATCAGCTAACAATAAATCACCATCCCGAAATTCTGCATAAACTTTTGTGTGTGCACGTAGGAAGTAGCCAACTTTTTATCTCGATGAAAGAAGATTTGGCTTGCATCATCAAATGCCAGTTACTTCGGTATATTTTCAGATTAGTTTGTTACGAGGAAGAAAACATGGCGGTGTACGGAAAATAAAGTGCAATGGATGACCTTCTGCTACGTTAGCCATACGAAGGTATCCCCTCCCTTACCGAGTCTTCGTGAAAATCGTTGTCCCAATGCTATAGTCTGTGACATGAAAATGAAAGATTGAGGAACCTCGGTTCGTTGAAATTTAAGGGGCTGCTAGAGAATAGTTCCTTAATGTTAGCCTAGAGATTATGTTCTATCTTCAAAGTTGTAGTCAAACCGAGAGATTATGTCTTACAACCTAGTCATGATCGTCACTGGACATGAGAAGGTGTGATTTTATTGGACTCGTTGTCTGGAATTACAAGTACTCGTTTAGTTTCTTCCTTTCCTGTTCCTTTTTCTCTTTTCAACTTTGCTTTCTTCGGACGATAAAGTACCATTGAAGTTTCTGGCTCGAGGTCAAGCATTCATATGATTTTGTGTTGTCTTTTGAAATCTACAAATTCTGAAGCTTGAAATGTGGCATTGAAGGTTATGACTTGATTTTGATTCCACGTAATTCTAAAACTCAAGTTAGGTAATAATGTGATTGATGAGTGAAAAAGGGCGGCGGCTAGTCCTAATGACCATGTTGCGCCTCCTCATAGATCCACGGGGGCACAACAATCAACCCAATTCTGCTTGCTACATGATATCGATTACGTTGATTAGCGTCGAAGTCTCTTGCCCAGGCAATGAGGGAATTCAATGAATGTCGATGCATCGGCAATATGTCGACTTTTCTTTGCCAACTCATTGCTCTGCTAACATGACAAAACTTGGCGTATAATTTTTCTGAATCAACTGATAAAAATCTTCTAAATGTGCGGTTGCCAAGCAACTGAACTACAAGACGAGCAAAACTGAATTTGCACCCACCTCAAAAACCAAAGTTTTAAAAGCTTTTTGCTGAATGAAGATGCCTTGAGGTCACAATGCATTGTAAATATAATTCTCGACTTTAATGGCAAGTTTAGAGTGAATTCATCCTAAGTCCCACACAAGCATTATCAAATCATCATAAATATAATACAAGCGTCGATCGAGAGAGATTCCATTTCGTCTATCTAATCTTTATGACAGAATTCGAATGGAGATTTTATTTCGTCTATCTAAGCTTTCTCCATTTTCTTGGCAATCGCAGAATGTAGAGAATAAACAGCATCGACTTCATTACCCGAGTTGTCACATGCCATAAGAGTAGGGTTTCAATGGATGCCAGAGACTTCCCTCACTTGACAAACTTCACAAACCACTCTAGCATATCCGAATGCGCCTCCTCGGCACGCTTAACCGCTTCTTCATCGGCGACATCGTACCTGACAGTCCACCCATGGGAAACTTTCGGAAATATCTTCACTCGTGCATCAACCTGTGAAACAGTAGATATTCACGCAAAATCTCTACTACCATGTGGCAAAGCAAACTCTCTGCGTGGCTTGCATAAATCAATCTTCCCAATTGGGAAGTAAACAGAAGTTCATGAACCCGAGAACCATAGGTGAATTATCCGAATCTCACCTCGGGTGTGGCAGCCAGAATCTCTTCAAACTGCTTCAGGAGTTCCGGTGGTGACCTATGGTCTGTCTCAGCTCCTAATATGGCTATTGGAGCCTTAACCCCTGCAAAATTGCACCACTCTTAAGGTGCAAAACTGATGCAGCTGACAAGTTATAGTGATGTCTTGTTAATGTAGGCTCATCACATCTTGCAATAGTTGTCCGGGAAATGCGTCTGAGGTAACTAAACCACCACATCTTTAGTGGCTTGTGGGCTGTGAAAATGTTTGTTTCACAGAGGTTATAAAGAGCAGAGCACATCGTCATATCTGTACAGTCATACGACGTGTATGTTCCAACTTTCCATGCCATCAAGAGATGCTTTGTCTTCGTCATGCAAGCCATATGCAATATACGCAGGTAGGCTCCTACAGCTACTTTAAGAACTGACAATATGCAAACCAAGAGCTTATGAAAATACCAAAAATAAAGATGACATACCCTGGATGTCATCCACCGAGACTAATGACGGATGCAATAACACAGCAGCATCGATGGCCCCTGTCTTTGCCAGCTGAACCACAACCTTAGCTGAAGAAACGAAGATCCCATGAGCATTGCACGATATTACAAGCTTGTAAATCATATCCAAGACATGAAAAGAGATCTTTGAAAGAATCATTCAGAACAAAGCTACTCACCTCCCCAACAAAAGCCAGCAGCCCCAATTGCAGATGCACCTTTGCCTTTCACAGCTTCAATTATTCGCTTTGCATCTTCATATCCCTTATCCTGCCAAAAAAATTCTTTTGGCATCAGCAATCACAACTACCGATGGACGCATAATATAAGTCGTAGGTTAAGCGACTAATCAGTAATGGTAAAACTGTGAGCCTGTTGAGATAGGCAACTCTTGATCAACTTATGTATAATACTAGTGCAATTTCTAAGGAAAATACTACCGAGTGTCTACAAATTAAAGATTGAGAACTCACAGTTCCATGATCCTTTATCCATTCCATAATGGGCCTTTCGGCATTTTCAGGTACATAAGGATCCCCACCGAGAAAGTCAGGAACAACCACATAAAACCCAGTGGCTGCGACCTTGTCAGCAAGCTTCCTATCCATGAGAATAAACAGCTGATTATCGAGTGACGAAAGAGGTAATCAAAAGATGACCATATCCGACACACACACATTTATAGCTTACAGCGCTTACAAACCTGTATGGCAAATGTATATGCCTGCGAAGATTAATAAGAGGATTTAATAAAAGATTTATGCCATGAATTAGGAGTTTGTAGAAAATTTATTCAGCTTCTGAGATTTTGACAGGAGCTGGTAACTCTCGAACATTAATTTCATTCCCCAGAAGGAGTCATGGTTTACAATGAAGAACGGTGAAGACTACAAAAAGAGTGCCTAACAACCTGTTTGCAAAATGAAGGAGGTATATGGTAATTAACTAAAGGGACAGGCAAACCTGAAGTTAACTTAGAAAAATGTCGAAGAGATCTATCACCATATGGAAATTCCAAGGCATCATATACAGTACACTTACATCAAAATGGAAAGATCAGAAGGTCCTCGACTCACAACAGTTCGATTATACTAAGAATAACACATATCTAATTGCAGGGCAAGTCTTGCTTTTGAGGTAGAGATCTCCATGCTCATGCACTTGAGACACTTAAGTCGACATAGAAGACTCACCCTCAGTTGGACATTCTAAATACCAGAGCTTCTTTAAGAGACACTATCCAAAATACTCTTGAGAATCTCAAGAACTAGCTTAAGAGAGAGCCCAGAGTCACAGACCTGGAGAATTTTCTTCATAAGAGAACAACCAAATTGCAATATTGAATAAGCTGCCAACGATGTAGTTCCTCTGATATCTAGTTATAAGGGGAAATACACACATCATCACCTTCTCTAGACTATAGCAATATTTTGTTAATTTTAGAGCATAAAGCTAGAGGAAAGTAATAACCACGTCAACTGTGAAGCGTTTGGAAAAGAGAGAAAAAAAGGAAAAATTACAAGAAAATAGAAAGAAGAGAAGGAAAGTCTTGATTCTTGCATAACCACTTCCACCAACGCGCTCGCGATCGTGCACACACAGAGATGGTTTGAGAAGAATAAAAAAAATTTCAACTAGCAAGTAGCAAGAAAGAATTATAGGGGAATCGTACATACCTCAAGTTTGGAGCTTCATATCCTGCAAAATCAACCCGACCAACCGAATCATTTGAGTAGCTATGAGAGGACAAATAACAGATTGCCAGTAGAAATGAAACCACAAAAAGAGGTTTTCCTTCTTTATGCTCCTATTCAGTAACCTCCAGTTGATAATTCACATGCCATCATGAATCAACTCTCAATGAACTTCGAAGAAACAGCCCTACTCCGTAAACATAGCCTCTTGCTTCACAAGCATGAGTCAGATAGTCTCACTATATTACAAGAGAAACTCTGCTATTATGACAAAATGGCAACTAAAACACTGACCCAGATTACATATTGAACCAGAAGCACCGACTATGAACCCAAAATGCAAACTTCATCGTTTCAAAGGAAGTACTAGGCAAGTACCAAACACATCACAGACAAGGACGATGGCGAGGTTAGAGGCAGAGGAACCAGAGACGTAGCTCTTGAGTCCGCCCAGCTCCTCAACATGGCCTTGCCCGCTGGCTGGGTTCAGAGCTGGAGGGTTCTCGCAGCATTGAGGTCCTGACATGATCTGGGATTTTGCCGCTGTTATGCGACCGCCGAGTGCTTCTGGCGGTAAGAACAGAGGCAATGAGACGTGAGACCCCAAGAAGAAGAGACAGAGAAAGTGAGAGAATGCAGGGTTAGAATGTAAGACGACAGGAGTCTGCAGGAGGCAATGTCGTACGTGTAATATAACGGTGATTCTGCGGTTCCAGGTGGCACGCCAAGATTGCCTTCTGAAAATTATAGACTTTTCCACGATGTGCTGTCGCAATGTCTAAAAGGATATTTTTAAAGATTCCTTTTCCCGTGTAACCTTGTGGTTCGGATTGGTCATGAAAACATGTTGTGGTCCGAATTAATGTCACTTTCTAAATCAGATTATGCTTGTCTAGGGCCCAATAATTTCTTCATTTTGATCCACAAAAAGTAGGCATGTGGGTGTCTCTTATGTTGGCATGAAATGAGGAAATGGGTGAGTGAGACACACTAGAAATGAATAGGGGGCGGACCATTCCGGCTCAACTTGGGAGCGGATCAGTTTGGTTCCCGATTTCGTAAACTTAGAATCGAATCGGCTTTTGATTTCGGGTTTGAAAACACCAGTTCTACTACTAGACATAAATATGTTTTTACAGTAAAATAACGCAAGCATTTATATTTTAATTATGAAACTTTGAACTTTGTATGTAGTATAATAAAGGGTCAATTTCCAAGTGGAACCGAGAATCGGCTATCGAGAAGCAGAACGGAACTTGCCGATCAAGAACAGATAGCTCCAAAATTATAGCCGGTTCCATTCTCGATTCAAATCTTTTGGAATTAGAAGTCACGGGATTGGTTTATGGTTTTAGGCCGGGAATCAACCTATTTGAAAAACAATCACTTCAGGAAATAAGCAAAACCATATCAAGGAAGTCGTCACTTATTGACCCGATAGAAATGTGCATCCTTTCATGAAAATCATTTATGCGCATTACGAAAATATATACCATCCAAATGGAAAATGTATATTGCTTGATTTCCGAAAGCCATATTCATTATCATATTGGCTTGAGTTGTTTCTTTTGCTTTCCCAAATCCGAACCAATCAAACACAAACTTGTCTTTTGTTCAAAATTCTTTGACGAAGTTCGAATGATTGATTCTTCTCCATGTCCTTACTTCCATCTGCTTTTCCTTTCGAGATCAAGTATCTTTAATAAAGTCTTTTGTTCAAAATTTGACACGCGTCGATAGATAAAAGGAGATGATTTAAGCGGTTGCATTTGAAATTGAGCGGTCCCGAGATCACCTAAACATTGCCCACTTAGGCGGATAGCATTGTGGAACATGTCCTAAAATGAAAATGGAAGATGAACAAAGCATCTGCTATTTTTTATTGCCCTTGTGGTCCTCATCTAGTTGACAGTGAACACCTCCAATCGAATTGAACAAATCCAAATTGGCATGATACAACTCGACACGACACGTTATGTTTTCAATCTTCAAAGTTTGAGGGACGAAACCGCGATCTTATTTCTCTTAAGCGACAGAGTACAATACGCTGCTTAAAACAGATGTCTAATCCTCAAAATGTTCATCTCACACAATGCAGTCATCTACTGCTTCCCTCACTATATTCCGTTTAAAAGGCCTTCTCTTCACTTGACATGCTTCAAAAACCATTTCACCGTGTCCTCTTGGGCCTCTTCGGCGCTCTTGACAGCGAATTCGTTGTCATCATCGTACCTCACACTCCATCCATGGCTAACGCTAGGGAATATTTTCACATAACTCTCAAACTGCAAAACCGGGGTCTTTGAATTAGTGATGTGTAGAAATAACAGGAGAGGGGAAGCGCATTAAGAGTGAGCTTACAGGAATGTGGAAAAACGAGTGCATTGTCCGACAATTTGTTTGCAACAAATGCACAAAACATCCCAAGATGCTTACCTCAGTTTTGGCCGACATGATCTCCCCGAACTTTTTGAGTTCTTCGGGAGGGGAAGCATGGTCAATCTCGGCTCCCAATATGGCAGTTGGAATCTTGATGGCTGAACAAAGAACAGACGAATAGGATTCAGTTTAAGGAACACATCTAAAGCAGACAAATATCGCGCTACCGATTTCTTGTAATTGACCAGACTTGGTATAGTGGGTTTCTTCATCCCTCTTGGCTGCATTTGTAGACTCTTCTCCAGAATTCACAAACTTAATCATTCATGAGCATATTAAATTTGTTCTACGTTCACTGGCATAGCTATACCTTCGATTTCATCTTCAGTCATACGACCAGGGTGCAGAATAACTGCTGCTTGAATGTCTTCAGTGCCTGCTAATTTGACTAGGACCTTTCCTGAAAAGAATAGGCAAGCTCTTTTTAACGACTTGAAAGAACTTTGTTTTACAAGTGAACAGAACTAGTTTTCCAGTAGTGAACGTAGAACAAACTCCTCATTGCTAAAGCCAATAACCTCCGCAAACTGTATAAGTGAATTCAGAAAATTTTCACCTCCCCAACAAAATCCTGCAGCCCCAATGGCAGACACGCCTTTACTCTTAAGAGCTGAAATCACTGGCTTCGCATCTTCATACCCTTTATCCTAAAGAAGCAAATGAGGTAACGGTTAACGGAATAACAGTTAACGAAAAGACAACTAAAAAACTGGTGACATGAAAATTCATGAGGTTTTATTCTTTCAAATGACCAGAAACTCCAACCAGGTGTAGCTACTAGTGCAAGTTACTGCATGTGAAATGAGTCTAGAAATCAAGTTTGCATATTGGAAAGCCCTTGTTTCCGCTGCACTTCTAAATGTACTTCAATACTTTCACAGCCTGAAGGAGTGAAAAACTCACCGTGCTATGAATTTTCTTCCAAGCTTCTCTGTCAAAATTAGGATTACTGAGATCAATGGGATCCCGAACAAGAAATCGGGTACAACCACCAAGAATCCTGCAGATGCAACCTTATCTGCGAGTTTCCTTCACAACGAAAGCAGTCCACAAATAAGTATCACGATTTGAAGAGGTAACTCTTATCATTTTCAATCTTGTGAAAACATAGAATGCCATGACTGCTAACAAGGCGATCCCAGCTTATATAATGTTGGTCTTGAAACTAAGGCTCACTCTATCTCAGCATGAAACCGCATCATATAAACAGCTAGGCCATGTAAGTAGCGAAAGTCTACTAGAACAAGAAATTGTAACTCGTGTTGAATCAAGCAATGTCTATCAAATGTCAGTTGAACTATGCCACGAAGTTCAACAGATGATGTTTTAACTTAGAACAGAAAAGCAACAAACACACTCATCCAGAATGGATTGGCCTCACCCTCATGTGCTATGTAATGCTCTTCAGCACCACAGGTGAAAGGTGAACGGAAAGGTAAAGCTTTCCAATGTGCGCTCTAGGGACAATACAGAGTGATTCGCTTAGAATCTTCAAAAGACTGCACTATAGAACAACATATACATAGAACAACTGGAGAAAGATTCTATGCAAGTAATCACACCATACCTCAGCTTAGGAGCCTCATACCCTGCACAAACAGATGAACAAACGATCAATCAGGCAGCAATTTCACGGACCAATCGAAAAGCACAAGAAGGACAAAGACCCAACTAAGAGAAACAACACAAAATCAGAATCACAGAAATGGGTCAATACCAAAAACATCAGCGATGAGAAGAACAGCACGCTTGGAATCCGAAGGGCCAGTGACGTAAGTTTTTAGGCCTGCAAGCTCTTCAACACGTCCTGCTCCACAGGTCGAGCTCAGGCTCGGTGGGTTCTCAAAGCACTGAGAGCTCGACATTTTCCTTTCTTCCTCAGAAATCTGGTGAACGTTGGACGCACTGGGAGTGAGGAATCAGTGGAAGAACGTGACGATTTGCGAAGGGTACACGGGACAAACGACAAATTGTTATTTGGAAAAGATGGAACTTTTGGGCGTCATTGCATACGTCACTCGGACAAGGTAAAACTTCTCACGTTGCGAGGTTGAAGAGAAAGTGTGCGGCGTTGACTGGACTCGATTCCAAGGCGTACCAATCAATGACTATCAAGAAGAGACAAAAGGTTTGGCGGTATTTTCAAAGATTTCCTCCAACGAGGAGTGAAGAACACTATGCCAACGCCAACGTGCCACCTCATCTCAACTCAACAATCAAATTTTTTTTTTTTTGGTAAATGTAAGAATTGTATTAACTTTAACCAAACGCAGCTTTACAAAGGCAAAATCCGACACCAACAAGGGAGCCCGCACTCGTGGTGACACTAGACAATGTCACTAGGGGTGCAAGGGTATCGTGGATTCAAAAGCAAGGGTGGAAACCCTAGTGCAGCAAAAAGAAAGGCCAAATAATCGGCCAAAGGCAACTTGGGACAAACCTCCGATCACAAAAAAATAGACCGATTGATGCCCCAACTAGCTTGCATCCTCCGATTTCGTGAGGTATCTTCAACATGTTCATACGTGAGTGCCTTATCTCTAACCACCTTCTCAAGGTGTTTCTTGATAACTGGCAAAAACAGAGATTGATTCCAAAAAAGGATGCGATTCCTTTCCTTCCATATAATGTGGCATAACGCTCCAAAGGCGAAGCGGGCAATACTTTGGTGAAAGCTCCTGCCAGAAATGTGCTTCATGGCCCATTATAAGTTATCCCGCCATGACCCATTGTGCCAGGCAAGATTACACTTGGCTGCCCAAAAAAGAGCATGACTTCCGGTGGAACGGCAACCAAAGAAAAGATGGTCGATCGAGTCCGGTCTACATGAACAAAACGCACAAGTAGCATGTACAATTCTGCTATAGTTTAGTAGTAGTACCTAGGTGGGCAACCTATTCCATGTGATCAGCTATAGATGAAAAGCGTGACGAGGTGCGGGGGCATGGTCCCGGATGAAGGATTGCCAAGGCACGGTTTGCCCTCTAGGGCGTATGTTCTCCCAAGGCGATGCAATGGAAAAAACTCTTGAGGGATGACCGATCCAAGTAAAGCGATCATTGCTCTGAGTAAGTGAGGGGAGAGGCTCCGGCCAAGCCGTAATACTAGCCGAGACATAAGAGGGAGGGCCAGAGTAAGACATGAAGTCTGCCACTATAGCTAGTCGAGATATGCACGATCGATAGATGTCTCTATCTTGGAAAATCTTCTTGAGTGGTCATCTAGGGTGCCACGAGTCAAACCACAAGGACACACCGCGACCATTACCAACCCGCCATTTAAAGGATTGGTGGAATTCCGCACGAATGTGTAAAATCTTCTTCCACACCCACGAGCAAAAAGTTGGTCGCTTGACTATCCAGAAATTCCTATTCTTAAAAAAGGTAGAGTGAATCCATTTGTACCATAGGGACTCCTTGTCGATAAATAGGATCCAAATGCTTGAGCATGGTTGCCTTATTGCAATCCCGCAACCTGCGAATGCCAAGGCCCCCTTACTTCTTTGGGAGACAAACATCATCCCAAGAAACTTTCGCCCCACCACTTCCAAGTCCCGAGCTTTTCCACGGGGAATTGCCTAAGGATCGCTCGATGCGGTCTAGGATCGATCTAGGTAAGATAAAAACATTTGCCCAATATACATGGATAGCATGGAGAACCGACCTTATGAGTTGCAAACCGGCCCAAAGAAAAGAGAGACAACGTTGCGTCCAAGATTGTGCTCGAGCCATGATTGAGTTCACCAAGACATTGCAATCCGCTTTGCCAAGTCTTGAAGCAATTACGGGCACCCCCAAGAACTGGAAGGGCAAGGTGCCCTCATGAAAGCCAAGGATACCCATAATCGATTCATTGTCACTAGACCCCCCGAGAAGAAAGCCTCACTCTTGTTCATGTTCGGTTTCAAGCCTAACCAACTAGAGAACCTATCAATTCCGGCCTTCAAAAGCATGATAGAAGCTACGTTTGCCTCCGCAAAAAGAAGTACGTCATCAGCAAAGAAAAGATGTGAGAGCCGGGTAGCCTTGCATCGCTAGAAAAATTTGAAATCCGGCTGCTGGGTTTGCATATTTAAGATGCTCGTGAATACCTCCATAACCAATGTGAATATATATGGTGACATAGGATCATCTTGCCGAACACCTCTCCCACTAGAGAAAAAGCTATGCAATTCCCCATTAATGGAGATAGAAAACTTGGGAGTGTGAATGCATACCATAATGAGTCTTATAAACTCCCCGGGAAAACCAAAAGCTCTCAAGGTTAGTTCCACGAAATCCCAATCCACCGTATCATACGCCTTTTAGAAATCAACTTTGACGGCACATTTGGGTAAGTGTGGCTCGTGATGAAAACTACAGAAAAGTTCCTGGGCTAACAATAAATTGTCACTAATACGGCGACCTTTCACGAATGCATTCTGTGGGAGGCTAATGAGGGTAGGCAAAACACAGGCCAACCGATTAGCCAAAATCTTCGTGATACATTTATAAATGGTGTTACAACATGCAATGGGTCTATAATCATTCATAGTCGAAGCATTAGGAACCTTTGGCACAAGTGCTAAGATCGTAGTATTAATCTCACGAAGTAGCCTCCCCGACACAAAGAAATCCTTTACCGCCATTATCACCGATGAGCCCACAATATCCCACGTACTTTTAAAGAACTCAGCATTAAAATCAACCGGTCCCGGAGCCTTGCTAGAAGCAAGTGAAAACATAGTATTACGAATCTCCAAATCGAGACACGGGCGAGAAAGGGACGTTACCTGGTCATCATTGAGGAATCGCTCCATAACCGATTGGAGCTCCTGCACCGTAGGCCTAACCGGAGGAACCGTATGTGACAGCAAGCCTTCAAAGTGGGAAACAATATGCTGCTGCACCAAATTCGGATCAGTCACGAGAGCACCCGAGCCGTCCGCCACCGAGAGTATTACGTTCCGAAGGTTCCTCTTGTTAACCGAGAGGTGAAAGTATTTAGTGTTGAGGTCCCCCTCCTTGAGCCATTGTTCACAACTCAACAATAAATTGATCCTTTGTAAATTGAAAATTTGACACAAATTATTCATAACTTTCATTCGATATACAATGTGATCCCTAAATTTATATTCATTTAATGCGGTCCTTGAAATGTAACCTAACGTGCAATGTAGTCCCCTGAACTTTTAATTTGTTCAATGTGGTCCCTGAACTTTTGGTACGTGTTCAATTTAATCCATGAGCTATAAGAGAATATTCAATATTGTTCCCGAACTTGAATTAATGGAATGACAACTTTGAACATCTTCATATAGTTCAAGAACTAAGTTGCACATGACTCCAAAAGAAGTCCATTTTGCAAAGCCTAGCAAGTCGCCTGCAAAAGACTAGAGACCTATTTCCCAAGTTCGAAACTCGTAATAAGCCCAAAAAAACAAAAAAAAAAAAAAAAAACAAATGGTCTTTGCAAATGGCCCCGTCGACGGTCTCTTCGCAATATAGGCTCATGTAGAAGGTCCTCGCACGATTTCGAGCTCGTTAGACTTGTCCTTATTAAGATGATATGGTCGAGACTGATGATTATCGACATTTTCGTGTGAGATAGACACTCCCACCATTAGCTAGAAAACACATTAGGCAGCATCATTCGTGTTTTTAACATGGACCGTAGATTAGAGAAAGAACAAAACCTCGATCTACTGAGGAATTTTTAGGTGCTCTCGAAACGTGACGTTTTGGTCTCGCCCAAGTTAATCATCATATGGGAAAGCACTGGCATTGACTCCAAAAGAAAATAATAAAGTTCATGACACTTGCGAAGATATGGCCGATTTGTATAAAGGAGTATGTTCTTGAATTTATAATTAGGTTCTCTCGAGGTGATATCTCCATTTCATCTCTCTGTCTTGCACTTTGGTGTTGTGCTTTCCTTGCTTGTATCAGCTCAAGGTTCCAATTAAACATGTTTTTTTTTTTTTTTGGTGAAATGGCTAATTAAATGCCACTAGAAATCTATCTCCTACTACGATATTAATTTTTTTCCACTAAATTCGTGAATTAAAGAAGCAAATTAGTATGATTACGAAATTTAAAAAAAAAAAAAAACCACGTTGATCCAAATTGAATTAGTATGTGCTAGCTATGGAGCAAAGACGGCTTAAATACATCACAAGTGCCATAAGTTGTGTACGGCGCTCACTTTAGTATCAAAACTTCCAAATCGATTACTTTAGTGATTAGTTTTTGTAACTTCCGATCACTTAAGTGCCAACTTCTTTTAAAAACGATCATTTTAGTGCCGGAGCCAACGTGGCTTGCCGAAAATTCGACAAGTACTATTTTTTATTAATATTTGAGATGACGTGGCTCGGTGAATTTAACACTAAAGTGATCGTTTTTTAAAAACATTAGCACTTAAATGATCGTTTTTAACAAAATTTGGCACTTAAGTGATCGTTTTAAAAGTTTTGGCACTGAAGTGATCGAAGTTACAAAAATTTAGCATTAAAGTGATCGATTTGAAAGTTTTGGCACTAAAGTGAGCGTCGTACATAACTTATGGCACTTGGGGTGTACTTAAGCCGAGCAAAGAGACACTTCAAAGACCCAACCTTTCCATAGAGACTTCTTTTGATATGCCTGTTGGTGACCATTATTTCTCAACACTAGAGCTAAGTATAATGGATTGACCGGACTGGAAACCGCCCGAGCCGGACCAAACCGATACCAGACAGGTTGGTTTGGTCCCATACCGAAAAAGTTTCGGTCCAGTTCCCGATAACCAGCGCTCGGGCAATCCGGTTCCCGATTCCAGGGGGAACTGGGTGATGGACCGGCCTGGACCAAGCATTCTTTTATTAAAAAATGTAAAACTAAATAGTCTAAATCTATGCTAAAATCTGGGTCCCGAATAGTTCAGTCAAGTAATTTTCTGCACATTTCCTCAAGCTGTTTGCGACTGTCATGCTGGGGGCTAGGAACAGAACCCACAACTAGGATTGCTACTTCATTTATATGGCCAGTCAGTCATAAAGCTAGGGAAGCTCTTCTCCTTGTTCAGGCTTTAGGGAAATTACTAGAACCACTATGCAGATGGAGAGTCTATAGGAATTGCTTCAACCTTAGAAATGTAGAGCGGAGGCAAGACCGACTCGTCGCCGGAGTAACTCAATTCCGAGGAGACAGTGGTTCCTCTCGATGATGAAGAGTCGCCTTGGGATCTCCTCGGTCCTTTTCTTGGAAACGCATGCTTCACACTCCGAACGGATTTTCCGGCTAGCCTTGGGAAGCTTTTATTCCATATCTTTCATCTTTCCTTTCTCATTGCCTCCCGTTCTCATTCTTGGTAGGACTCAATGTTAGCAAGTGGAGATGGAACTAACTCCCTCTCCAATAACGCTGGAATCTTCCTTTTTTTGAATTAATCGCCTCAATGTTAGCAAGTGGGGAACCGATTCCATTGAACCACCTAGGAATCAGACCGGACCGGACCGAGAACCGTTCACCCTTAATCTAGATAGCCAACCTAATCGTCCCCTACATAGTATTCTCATTTTAAAAGAAAATAAGGCAACTTTCAGTAATCGGCATGTGATGATTGATTTGGGTGAATAGGAATGTCACATTCTGGATTCAAGCTAGACAAAGGAAAAGTTACTTCTTCCTAATTCCTTGGATTTTTTTTTTTTTTTTTTTGTATCGATGGGTGTCCAGGACTTTTTGAGCACCCGACTAAATCTTGTCGGGTGTGTCGGCCCCTCCATCTCACACGCCCCAGATAATTGCCGGAGACATACAAATCTGTGCTTCTGAGGGTAACTCCAGAACAATGCAAAGGTGATCAAACTTAAATTGGATTCAGCCTAATACGGCGGATCGAGCAAAATAACGCTTGCCGCAACACCAGCAAAAAGAGAGAGAGTGGCTGATAGCAACACCCTTTGCCAACACCAGCAAAAAAAAATTTATATATATTTTGGAAGTTTGTCTAGCCATTATTGACCAGTTAGAAGATACATGGGCTTTTTTCCAATTTAATTTTTTTTAAAAAATATTTACAAAAATATTTTTTTAAAAAAGTATTTACCAATTTGGGCCTCACTCGGCAGCCCAATCGTCGAGCAGGCCCTATTGGGCCCGGTCCTAAATGCTTCGCGGCCCGGTTCCCGAGCGTGGCTTCTTCCTTTTTTTTTTTTAATTTCGTTTTTTTAAGTGTTTAAATTATTTATATTTATAATATTTATAATATTTTGTATTTTTTAAACATGTTTATATTTACTTTATTTATAATTTTTTTCTTGTGAAGCTTATCTTTATAACATAATTAGCAATAATTAATGTAAAAATTTATTAAGATCTATAATTAATAAATAATGTTGTAATTATGTAATTAATTTAAAATATTCATAAAATAAAATGTAATATAGCCGCAAGAATATGTTGGAAACCGCGATAATAGATAGATGAGAAATCGCAGTAAAAGAATTAAAAACAGCATGGAAAGATTAAAAACTGCAGCAAAAGAGTGGAAATGAGTAAAGAAAGGGCAAAACTTTGAAAGAGCATATCTCATCGCTCGGGCGACCGTTTGAGAGGATTTTTTTTTTATTTCAGGTAATTTTTCGAGACAAATCCATTGGAAAACTGCCGTAGGCGGTTTGGCCCCCTTTTCCCCCAAAAACGCCGTTTTCCTTGTCAATTTTGCATTTTCTCCCTTCGGTGCTACTTCTCGATATCGAGCGAACCCTCATTTTCCTCTTTCCCCACAAAATACTCTTGACTGAAATTTTGGAAAAAAAACCCCACAAAATACTCTCGACAATTGTTTGGGGAAAGAGGAAAAGGAGGGTTAGGTTCAATATCGAGAAGTAGCACGAAGGGAGAAAATGCAAATTGACAAGGAAAACGGCGTTTTTGGGGAAAAAGCGGGCCAAACCGCCTGACGGCGATCTATAATGGATTCGTCTCGAAAAATTACGTGAAATAAAAAACCGTCTCAAACGGATGCCCGGCGATGAATATGCTCTTCCCAAAGTTTTGCCCTTTCTTTACTCGTTTCCACTCTTTGTCTGCGGTTTTTAATCTTTCCATGCGGTTTTTAACTCTTTCTTTGCGGTTTCCCGAAAATACTAAAAAAATAGGAAAACCCATCTAGACGATCTCGAATCGCAAAAATCCATCGTTCGTCACCGCCAACGGCGATGAATATTGATTAGGACGTCATTTCGCTTCAACCGACCGAATTTGAGCTCAATCCGATGTCATTGACCCGATCCGCCGGTTCTTGACACATCACCGTTTCGCCTTCCGATTGGATTTCTATCTGTCCAATAGATGAATATATCATGAAAATCTCTTCTTTTTTTCATTTATCTTACTAATTTTATTTTATGAATATTTTAAATTAATTACATAATTACAACATTATTTATTAATTATAGATCTTAATAAATTTTTACATTAATTATTGCTAATTATGTTATAAAGATAAGCTTCATAAGAAAAAAATTATAAATAAAATAAATATAAACATGTTAAAAAAATACGAAATAAACTAAATATTATAAATATAAATAATTAAAACACTTACAAAAAAAAAAAAAAAAAAGCCCCGCTCAAATAACCCAACTGCCGTGAGGCCCAAATTGGTAAATACTTTTTTTTTAAAAAATAATTTCGTAAATATTTAAAAATAAAAATTTAAATTGGAAAAAAACCCAAGATACTATGCTTGGATTTTTCTTACAAATCTCAGGTAATTGCCGGCTGTGGAGTCCTGACATGCTAATGCATATTGGACCAATCAGCCTTGATCTACTAATGTATAGTTTCTGCCTGCGTTTTACAGATTCATGTGACTTTTTTACCAAAACTATATTCGTTAAAAAAAAAATTGAAATATGTCGACGCGACCAACCGAATCATGTGATTAGCTATGAGAGGACAAATAACAGATTGCCAGTAGAAATGAAACCACAAAAAGAGGTTTTCCTTCTTTATGCTCCTATTCAGTAACCTCCAGTTGATAATTCACATGCCATCATGAATCAACTCTCAATGAACTTCGAAGAAACAGCCCTACTCCGTAAACATAGCCTCTTGCTTCACAAGCATGAGTCAGATAGTCTCACTATATTACAAGAGAAACTCTGCTATTATGACAAAATGGCAACTAAAACACTGACCCAGATTACATATTGAACCAGAAGCACCGACTATGAACCCAAAATGCAAACTTCATCGTTTCAAAGGAAGTACTAGGCAAGTACCAAACACATCACAGACAAGGACGATGGCGAGGTTAGAGGCAGAGGAACCAGAGACGTAGCTCTTGAGTCCGCCCAGCTCCTCAACATGGCCTTGCCCGCTGGCTGGGTTCAGAGCTGGAGGGTTCTCGCAGCATTGAGGTCCTGACATGATCTGGGATTTTGCCGCTGTTATGCGACCGCCGAGTGCTTCTGGCGGTAAGAACAGAGGCAATGAGACGTGAGACCCCAAGAAGAAGAGACAGAGAAAGTGAGAGAATGCAGGGTTAGAATGTAAGACGACAGGAGTCTGCAGGAGGCAATGTCGTACGTGTAATATAACGGTGATTCTGCGGTTCCAGGTGGCACGCCAAGATTGCCTTCTGAAAATTATAGACTTTTCCACGATGTGCTGTCGCAATGTCTAAAAGGATATTTTTAAAGATTCCTTTTCCCGTGTAACCTTGTGGTTCGGATTGGTCATGAAAACATGTTGTGGTCCGAATTAATGTCACTTTCTAAATCAGATTATGCTTGTCTAGGGCCCAATAATTTCTTCATTTTGATCCACAAAAAGTAGGCATGTGGGTGTCTCTTATGTTGGCATGAAATGAGGAAATGGGTGAGTGAGACACACTAGAAATGAATAGGGGGCGGACCATTCCGGCTCAACTTGGGAGCGGATCAGTTTGGTTCCCGATTTCGTAAACTTAGAATCGAATCGGCTTTTGATTTGGGTTTGAAAACACCAGTTCTACTACTAGACATAAATATGTTTTTACAGTAAAATAACGCAAGCATTTATATTTTAATTATGAAACTTTGAACTTTGTATGTAGTATAATAAAGGGTCAATTTCCAAGTGGAACCGAGAATCGGCTATCGAGAAGCAGAACGGAACTTGCCGATCAAACGAGATAGCTCCAAAATTATAGCCAGTTCCATTCTCGATTCAAATCTTTTGGAATTAGAAGTCACGGGATTGGTTTATGGTTTTAGGCCGGGAATCAACCTATTTGAAAAACAATCACTTCGAGAAATAAGCAAAACCATATCAAGGAAGTCGTCACTTATTGACCCGATAGAAATGTGCATCCTTTCATGAAAATCATTTATGCGCATTACAAAAATATATACCATCAAAATGGAAAATGTATATTGCTTGATTTCCAAAAGTCATATTTATTATCATATTGACTTGGGTTGTTTGTTTTGCTTTCCCAATTCCGAACCAAACAAACACAAACTTGTCTTTTGTTCAAAATTCTTTGACGAAGTTCGAATGATTGATTCTTCTCCATGTCCTTACTTCCATCTACTTTTCCTTTCGAGATCAAGTAACTTTAATAAAGTCTTTTGTTCAAAATTTGACACGCGTCGATAGATAAAAGGAGGTGATTTAAGACGTTGCATTTGAAATTCAGCGGTGCCGAGATCACCTCAACATTGCCCACTTTGGCTGATAGCATTGAGGAACATGTCCTTCTAAAATGAAAATCGAAGATGAACAAAGCATATGCTATTTTTTATTCCCCTTGTGGTCCTCATCTAGTTAATAGTGATGTTAGCGGTCTGCCCTAGGAACTAATCAAGGTTGATGCTCTAATGTTAGTTGTAGTCATAATGTGTTGCTAGAGACCGCTTATAACTTATAGGCCAAAAGGGTTTTGAGCACACTTGCTAATGTTTAGTGAACCTACAGGATCGCACACTATAGCGAACTGAATTTATATTTTCTCTGCGCCTTGATCTACTTAAGAAGTAGATTTTAATTTATTCTCATATTCTAAATATTTACGCGATCGTGCATGTTATGAGATAACGATTAAACGCACGATTGGAGATAGACGGTTGGCGAGCCCGAATCGTCCAACCCCACTTTTTTTATTTCGCCTAAATATTGAAGCTATATATAGACATGAAAAACCCTAGAAGCGATAGAGGGAATTAAGAGAGTCTAATTCCGAAGGAGAAAAAAAAAACACAGAGAATCGTTCTCTGTTCTTAGATCTTTGAGAGAGTCTCGAAGATCAAAGGCAATCAATCAAGAGAAGCTCCAACATCCGTAAGCTAGCACTTGGATCGTTGAAGACTTGAGTTCGTGTGTGTGGATCTTGGTAGAGGCGCAACACTTGGAGCGCTAATCCCGACACAACCGATCGTCAATTTATCTTCGATCTGCAAAAGGTACATCTTGAACTACTACTGATTTCAATGTACGCATGGATCATGTCTAGGGTTTCTGTTTAGAACTATATTTCGCTGCATTTTGACAATCTCAAAACCGCATCAAGTGAACACCTCCAATCGAATTGAACAAATCTAAATTGGCATGATACAACTCGACACGACACGTTATGTTTTCAATCTTCAAAGTTTGAGGGACGAAACCGCGATCTTATTTCTCTTAAGCGACAGAGTACAATACGCTGCTTAAAACAGAGGTCTAATCCTCAAAATGTTCATCTCACACAATGCAGTCATCTACAGCTTCCCTCACTATATTCTGCTTAAAATGCCTTCTCTTCACTTGACATGCTTCAAAAACCAATTCAACGTGTCCTCTTGGGCCTCTTCGGCGCTCTTGACAGCAAATTCGTTGTCATCGTCGTACCTCACACTCCATCCATGGCTAACGCTAGGGAATATTTTCACATAACTCTCGAACTGCAAAACCGGGGTCTTTGAATTAGTGATGTGTAGAAATAACAGGAGAGGGGAAGCGCATTAAGAGTGAGCTTCCAGGAATGTGGAAAAACGAGTGCATTGTCCGACAATTTGTTTGCAACGAATGCACAAAACATCCCAAGATGCTTACCTCAGTTTTGGCCGACATGATCTTCCCGAACTTTTTGAGTTCTTCGGGAGGGGAAGCATGGTCAATCTCGGCTCCCAATATGGCAGTTGGAATCTTGATGGCTGAACAAAGAACAGACGAATAGGATTCAGTTTAAGGAACACATCTAAAGCAGACAACTATCGCACTACCGATTTCTTGTAATTGACCGGACTAGGTATAGTGGGTTTCTTCATCCCTCTTGGCTGCATTTGTAGACTCTTCTCCAGAATTCACAAACTTAATCATTCATGAGCATATTAAATTTGTTCTACGTTCACTGGCATAGCTATACCTTCAATTTCATCTTCAGTCATAGGACCAGGGTGCAGAATAACTGCGGCTTGAATGTCTTCAGTGCCTGCTAATTTCACTAGTACCTTTCCTGAAAAGAATAGGCAAGCTCTATTTAACAACTTGAAAGAACTTTGTTTTACAAGTGAACAGAACTAGTTTTTCAGTAGTGAAGTTAGAACAAAATCCTCATTGCTAAAGGCAATAACCTCCGCAAACTGTATAAGTGAATTCAGAAAATTTCACCTCCCCAACAAAATCCCGCAGCCCCAATGGCGGACACGCCTTTACTCTTAAGAGCAGAAATCACTGGCTTCGCATCTTCACACATTTTATCCTAAAGAAGCAAATGAGGCAACAGTTAACGAAAAGACAGCTAAAAAAACTGGTGACATGAAAATTCATGAGGCTTTACTCTACTGATACTGTCTCACATGTCGCATTTGGAATTTGGTAAAACACAGGGCTAGATGGGCGTCTAAAATCTTTGAAATGACCAGTAACCTCCAACCAGGTCTAGCTACTAATGCAGGTTTGCACATTGGAAAGCCCTTGTTTCTGCTGAACTTCTAGATATAGTTCAACACTTTCACAGCCTGAAGAGGTGAAAAACTCACCGTGCTATGAATTTTCTTCCAAGCTTCTCTATCAAAATTAGGATTAGTGTAATCCATGGGAAAGGGATCTCCGTACAAGAAATCGGGTACAACCACCAAGAATCCTGCAGATGCAACCTTATCTGCGAGTTTCCTTTACAACGAAAGTAGTCCACAAATAAGCATCACAATGTGAAAAGGTAACTCTTATTATTTTCAAACGTGTGAAAACATAGAATGCCATGACTGCTAACAAGGCGATCCCGGCTTAAATAATGTTAGTCTTGAAACTAAGGCTCACTCCATCTCAACATGAAACTGCATCACACAGCCAAACAGCTAGGCCATGTAAGTAGCGAAGTCTACTAGAACAAGAAATTATAACTCATGTTGAATCAAGCAACGTATATCAAATGTCAGTTCAACTATGCCACGACGTTCAAAAGATGATGTTTTAACTTGGAATAGAAAAGCAACAAACGCACTCATCCAGAACGAATTGGCCTCACCCTCATGATCACAGGTGAAAGGTGAACGGAAAGGTAGAGCTTTCAAATACAGAGTTATTCACTTAGAATCTTCAAAAGATTGCACTATAGAACAACAATTTACGTAGACCAACTCGAGAAAGATTCTATGCAAGTAATCACACCATACCTCAGCTTAGGAGCCTCATACCCTGCACAAACAGATGAGCAAACGATCAATCAAGCAGCACTTTCATGGACCAATCGAAAAGCACAAGAAGGACAAAGACCCAACTAAGAGAAACAACACAAAATCAGAATCACAGAACTGGGTCAATACCAAAAACATCAGCGATGAGAAGAACGGCACGCTTGGAATCCGAAGGGCCAGTGACGTAAGTTTTGAGGCCTGCAAGCTCTTCAACACGTCCTGCTCCACAGGTCGAGCTCAGGTTCGGTGGGTTCTCAAAGCACTGAGAGCTCGACATTTTCTTTTCTTCCCCAGAAATCTGGTGAACGTCGGACGCACTGGGAGTGAGGAATCAGTGGAAGAACGTGACGATTTATAGAGGGGACACGGGACAAAGGACAAATTGTTATTTGGAAAAGATGGAACTCTGGAGCGTCATTGCAAACGTCACTCGGACAAGGTAAAATTTCTCACGTTGCGTTTGCAAGGTTGAAGAGAAAGTGTGCGCCGTTGACTGGACTCGATTCGAAGGCATGCCAATCAATAACTATCAAGAAGAGACACAGAAGGTTTTGGCGGTACTTTCAAAGATTTCCTCCCACGAGGAGTGAAGACTAGTTCCGACGCCAACGTGTGACCTCATCTCGTCTCAACAATCAATTGATCCTTAGCGAAAGGAAAAATGACACAAATCATTCAATATAAATGAGATCTCTAACCTTACAATTTATTTAAGGTAGTTCATGAAAGGTAGCTCAACGTGCGATGTGATCCCCTAAACTTTTAATTTATTCAATGGAATCCATAAACTTTTAGTACATGTTCAATTTAATCCATAAACTGCAATAGAATATTCAATATTGTTTCCGAACTTGAATTAATGGAAGGACAACTTTGAATATCTTCATATAATTCAAGAATTAGGTTACACATGACTCCAAGAGAAGTCCATTTTGCAGAGCCTAGCAAGTCGTCTCCAAAAAACCAGAGACCTATTTCCCAAGTTCGAAACTCGGAATAAGCCAAAAAAAAACAAATGGTCTTTGCAGATGGTCCTGTCGACAGTCTCTTCGCAATAGAGGCTCATGTAGAAGGTCCTCGCACGATTTCGAGCTCGTTAGACTTGTCCTTATTAAGACGATATGGTCGAGACTGATGATTATTGACATTTTCATGCAAGATGGACACTCCCACCATTAGCTAGAAAACACATTAGGCAGCGTTATTTGTGTTTTAACATGGACCGCAGACTAGAGAAAGAACAAAACCTCGATCTACTGAGGAATTTTTAGGTGCTCTCGAAACGTGACGGTTCGGTCTCGCCCAAGTTAATCGCCATATGGGAAAGCACCGGCATGAAAGCACTGGCATTAACTAACTCCGAAAGGAAAATAAGAAATTTCATGACACTTGCGAAGGTATGGCTGATTTGGATAAAGGAGTATGTTCTTGAATTTATAATTTGGTTCTCTCGAGGTGGTGTCTACATTTCATCTCTCTGTCTCGCACTTTGGTGTTGTGCTTTCCTTGCGTGTATCAGCTCAAGGTTCCAATTAAACATGTTCTTTTTTTTTTTTTTTGGTGAAATGGCTAATTAAATGCCACCAGAAATCTATCTCCTACTACGATATTAATTTTTTTCCACTAAATTCGTGAATTAAAGAAGCAAATTAGTATGATTACGAAATTAAACAAAAAAAAAAAAGACACGTTGATCCAAATTGAATTAGCATGTGCTAGATATGGAGCAAAGAGACGCTTCAAAGACCCAACCTTTCCATAGAGACTTCTTTTGATGTGCCTGTTGGTGACCATTATTTCTCAACACTAGAGCTGAGTATAATGGACTGGTCGGACTGGAAACTGCCCGGACCGGACCAAACCCATACTAGACAAGTCGGTTTGGCCCCATACCGAAAAAGTTTCGGTCCGGTTCCCGGTTCCTGAATTTGAAACTAGTGCCCGGGTAATCCGGTTCCCAATTCCGGGGAGAATCGGACTGATGGACCGCCTACTCGGACCGACCATTCTTTTATTAAAAAATATAAAACTAAATAGTCTAAATCTATGCTAAAATCTGGGTCCCGAATAGTTCAGTCAAGTAATTATCTGCACATTACCTCAAGCTGTTTGCGACTGTCATGCTGGGGCCTAGGAACGGAACCCACAACTAGGATTGCCACTTCATTTATATGGCCAGTCAGTCATAAAGCTAGTGAAGCTCTTCTCCTTGTTCAGGCTTTAGGGAAATTACTAGAACACTATGCAGAGGGAGGGTCTATAGGAATTGCTTCAACCTTAGAAATGTAGAGTGGAGGCAAGACCGACCTCGTCGCCGGAGTAAATCGATTCCGAGGAGACAGTGTGTCACGCCCCGACTCTCGAGCCCGCGACATCCCTACCAAATCGCCACGAGGTCACGAAGGATAACGTCCCGGGCGCGTTATCGACCTTTCACAATATACGCATGCGGAAACGGTTTACTCCCGGACAACATATAAACAAATAGGGATAGCATAGCGGGAAATACATACCAAGGCGGATAATCAAAAGGTAACATATACGGTCACCAAACAGCAGATGAGCCTTAACCCTCTTGAGCTACATAAAGATATACAACCCCATACTTCGGGGCGGCTCACTAAGACCTCAAAAGGTTACTAGGTCGGATAAGGTTAACTTCTCATCTACTCCAAAAGACTACCTTCATAACTTGGCCTTGGTATTCGTAAAGCTCCATCACTTGGGACACGAAAGTGGTTCCCACAACGGGGTGACATATAAATCTCAGTGAATCAAGCCTAAGCTCGGTTAGGACACTGATTCACCTAAAACATCCTAACCACGAGGATTATAACACCACGATATAACCATATATCCAACAATCATATCACATGGCAATAATCATCCACATGCATACTTACCGACCTTGAGCCACACATAATGCAATGCTTGACTCCACTCAATAGCCACATCGGACAACCATCTGAACACGCATCACACTCACAAGTATGCACTGGACACCACACAAGTCCATTTATTAACGATGATCGCGCTCTTGGCGCCACGGTGATGAGGATCCACGCGATCGGCGTGATCGACTCTCACAACTAATGCGATCCCGCATTCTTCGAGCAGGACCAGGCTAAGTTCCTTTTCCCTCTCGGCAACGGCTACTACAAGCGGTGTATCCGGTGCACCACACGGCACGGCAAGTAGGCATCCCTATACTGGGGCTTCGGTCCATCACAAGTGCATGCCAGGCATCCGATAATCCCTTAAAACCGTACGTACCATACGGGGCATGAATTATCGTGCTTACGGCAAGTCGTGTGGTTCCATAAAAATGGTACGGTGTGTACTATGTATACGATCTGAACTTGCCAGGAAAACCCATCATCGTTCCTTCATATGACCATACGGCACACCCGACACATCAATCAATTTATTCTCTTTGATTTAGGGTGGATGCTCACACAACGTGCTCAAAGACTCGGCCCAAGGCCATTTTCATGCTAAAATATGTCTTTGATCTTGCACACGGTCATATGCACATGCAGACTATCAAATCGACGCTGCAACGACACACGGGACAATTAACTCCCAAACAAACACCAATTCACTCAACGAGCATTCATGGTACTCAAATCAACATTTCAACATGGCGATCCGCCCAAACAAATCATCAATTCAACACGAATAAACCAATTCGATTAGGCCACATAAATGCTCAATTTCGTGCCAGAGTCATTAATTAGCCAATTTGATTTAAAATCGCCAATCGATCGCTCGTCCTTAACCTATCGCTCGCTCGCGATCAAATCACAATATACAGTCAAATTCATCTAACAACAATTAGCCACAGACAATTCTAATTTAATCGATTATGGTCATTTACCCTAATCCGGGTTTCTAACTAATCCGACCATAATCAAATCTACCTAATTGCCCTACCGACTAGCTAACTAATTCTAGGCGCAATTAGCGCCCTAACCAAGGATTAGGGTCAACTCACCAACAATGGTGGTCGAGGTCGGGTCGGGCACGAATTTCGAGGTCGGGGCCGAAATCACTATTCACGCCGGAAAACACTGTTCACGCCGGAAATACTGTTCACCGGCGGCACTGTTCCGGCGACACTGTTCACGGCCGAAAACAGTGACAAGTTCGGCTGTGAAATCGCTGCAAACGGTAGCAGCTCAGCGATTGGAGGTCCGGCGAGCGACGGAAGCTGAAAAACAGAACCGACAGAGGTAAAACAGGGGAAACCGGGCTGAATTTGGGGGGAAAATCGATCTCACGGGCTGAGGCAAGGCTGGGGAAGGCTGAGGGACTCACCTACAGGTCGAGGACGACCTTCGGGACCAGCTGGGGGCGGCGGATGGCGACCGGAAGCGGCCGAACAGCGGCTGTACAGAATCGCGCAGAAAACAGGGGAAACGGGCGCGAAACAGGGGAGGTCCGATCGGGGCTCAAATCGAGCTCTACGGGCGGCGATCGGCTTCCGGTGACTTCGTGGGACAACTAGAGGTGGAGGAGGATGGTTTTGGGTGGTCGGCGGCCAGTGGGTACGACCGATTCGCGGCGGAGGACGGCGAACAGCAAATCGACGCAAAACAGGGTAAGAGGACTGAGCGGGCTGTTCTGGGGCTGTTCGCGACTTCCGGGGCGGCGCGTGGCGGTGGGATGGTGTCTGGAGGTCGAGGGGAAGATGGTGTGGTGGTGGGTGGTGGTCGGAAGGGGCTCGGGACGGCCGGAGCAACTCGAGCACTCCTCGGACGCAAAACAGAGCAGTCCGGCGCCGGGGCTGTTCTGGGCTTTCCGGCGATTCTGCGGCGGCCGGAGGTGGAGGCGGTGAGGTGGCGGAGGAGGCCGGTGGTCGGAGGAAGTGGCTGGAGGTGGTGGGTCGGCGAAACACAGCAACAGAAGGCGTCGGGTGAAGGGGACAACGTCGCAAAAACCAGAGAAGAAAAGAGGAAGAAGAAGAAGAAAAGAAGAGAGGGAGAAAGAAAAAGTCACGTGAGCTTTGACTGGTTGGTGGCTGGTTTGACTGGAAGTGGGGCCCACTAGTCATTCAAAAATTAAACAATTTCGTCCCATATGCATAATATCCAAGGGCGAAACGGTCTTTTGATAAATCGGGACTGATCGGATTTTTGGCTCAATCGATTGGGAATAAAATTTGGATTTTCACGGGCTAGATTCGGTCCGGAAAAGTTTAGGCGCGACGAACAAAAATCCTAATTCGCGGCGACCACGATTTCGAGACCCGATCGAAATCGAACGACATTTCGGAAATTGTTCAAAATTCGTCACGTACGTCCTTTCGATCCGAAATTTAATACCAACTAAAGTTCAATAATAATCCTTTTTATTGAACTCGGTCTCTGTACCGATGGCCTAATTTCCAGGGCGTCACACAGTGGTTCCTGTCGATGATGAAGAGTCGCCTTGGGATCTCCTTGGTCCTTTTCTTGGAAACACATGCTTCACACTGCGAACAGATTTTCCAGCTAGCCTTGGGAAGCTTTTATTCCATTTCTTTCATATTTCCTTTCTCATTGCCTCCCGTTCTCATTCTTGGTAGGACTCAAAATTCTCTCTGTAAGAACCTTTGGATGACGTTGGTCCCTGAAGGCCGTCCTCGAGAACTAACTTGACTCCCATCTCTTTTGAATTGACCGCCTCAGTGTTAGCAAGTGGACATGGAACTGACTCCCTCTCAATGACGCTGGAATCTTCCTTTTTTTGAATAAATCGCCTCAATGTTAGCAAGTGGGGAACCGGTTCCATTGGACCGCCTAGGAATTGGATCGGACCGGACCGAGAACCGTTCGCCCTTAATCTAGATAGCCAACCTAATCGTCGCCTATGCGGTGTTCTCATTTTAAAAGAAAATAAGGTAGTTTTCGATAATCGGTATGTGATGATTGATTTGGATGGATAGGAATGTCGCAATCCGGATTCAAGCTAGACAAAGGAAAAGTTACTTCTTCTGAATTCCTTGGATTTTTTTTTCTTGTATCGATGGGTGTCCAGGGACTTTTTGAGCACCCGACTAATTCTTGTCGGGAGTGTCGGCCCTTCCATCTCACATAACCCCAGATAATTACCGGAGACATACAAATTTGTGCTTCTGAGGGTAACTCCAGAACAATGCAAAGGTGATCAAACTTAAATTGAATTCAGCCTAATGCAGCAGATCGAGTGAAATAACGCTTGCCGCAACACCAGCAAAAGAGAGGTGTGGTTGATAGCAACACCCTTTGCCAACACCAGCAAAAGAAATTTTTTTTTTTTTGTTTAGCCATTATTGACCAGTTAGAACATACTATGCTTGGATTTTTCTTACAAATCTCCAGGTAATTGCCGGCTGTGGAGTCCTGACATGCTAATGCATGTTGGACCAATCAGTCTTGATCTACTAATGTATAGTTTCTGCCTGCGTTTTACAAATTCATGTGACTTTTTTACCAAAACTATATTCGTTAAAAAAAATTTGAAATATGTCAACGCGACCATTTACTTGTTATTTGTTAACATCATAGTGTCTGAAAAAATTATTCCTGCAGACACCTTTCTCGTGCAATCTTCTTGTGGTGCGGATTGATCATCAAAAAGTCTCGTGGTCCCGATAGATGTAACTCTCACGATGTGCATGTCTACGCGTATGGCGATAGATGAGCAAAAATGGGATTTGAAAGCAGAATTCGTTTTCTATGATTAGACAGTCCGATGCTCACTCGCCAAATCACAATGTAACAGATGCATTTGAATGTAACGGATGCGCTTGAAGTCCGAGTGGTCCCGAGTTCACCTAGACATTAGCCACTTTAGCTGATGACATTGCGGAAACCATGAAAATGACAACATGTCCTTAAACGAAATTGGCAACCGGATAAGCCGCTTCGTATTCCTCTTGGGATCTTCATCTAGTCGACAGTGAACACCTCCAATCGATTCGAACATCAAATGCATCCGAATTGCCATGATACAACTCCACACGACGTGTTTCGTTTTCAATCTTCCAAGTTTGAGACGAAACCGGTATCTTATTTCTCCAAGTATCGATGGTATAGTACATTGTTCCCTCGCCTGATATTACAGTAGATGACTAGTCCTCAAATTTGTTCATATCTCACACAACGCAGTCATCTGACTGCTTCCCTCGCTATATCATGCTTCCGTGCCTTCTCTTCTCTTCACTTGACATGCTTCAAGAACCAGTTCAACATGTCCTCATGGGCCTCTTTGGCACTCTTGACAGCAAATTCGTTGGCATCGTCGTACTTCACACTCCATCCGTGACTAACGCCGGGGAATATCTTCACATAACTCTCAAACTGCAAAAAACCGGGGGCCTCCTGAATTAGTGATGGCTAGAAATAACCGGAGAGGGGAAGTGCTTTGCGAGCGCATCAATGGAAATGTGGGAAAACGATTGCGCCGTCTGAAAATTCGTTTGCGACGAATGCACGGAAAATCCTAAGACGCTTACTTCAGTTTTGGCCGACATGATCTCCCCGAACTTTTTCAGGTCTTCAGGTGGGGAAGCGTGGTCGATCTCGGCTCCCAATATAGCAGTTGGAATCTTGACAGCTGAAGAAAGAACAGACAAAGATAAGATCTTTTGCGACTTTCAGTTTAAGGAACGCTTCTCAAGCAGACCAATGTTGTGCTATCAATGTGTTGTAATGGACCGGACATGTCATAGCGGCTTTATTCATCACTCTTGGATGCATTTGCAGACATTTCAGAATTCGCAAACTCAATCATTCATAAGCATATTATATTACTGTGGTTGAAAATAAAATAGCAAGTAAGTCCATGCTCACTGGCATAGATTTACCTTTGATTTCATCTTCGGTCATACGACCAGGGTGCAGAATAACTGCTGCTTGAATGTCTTCAGTGCCTGCTAATTTCACTAGTACCTTTCCTGAAAAGAATAGGCAAGCTCTTTTTAACAACTTGAAAGAACTTTGTTTTACAAGTGAACAGAATTAGTTTTTCAATAGCGAACGTAGAACAAAATCCTCATTGCTAAACCCAACAGCCTCCGCAAACTGTGAAAGTGAATTCAGCAAATTTCACCTCCCCAACAAAATCCTGCAGCCCCAATGGCAGACACGCCTTTACTCTTCAGAGCGGAAATCACTGGCTTCGCATCTTCATACCCTTTATCCTAAAGAAGCAAATGAGGTAACGGTTAACGGAATAACAGTTAACGAAAAGACAACTAAAAAACTGCTGATATGAAAATTCATGAGGCTTTATTCTTTGAAATGGCCAGAAACTCCAACCAGGTGTAGCTACTAATGCAAGTTACTGCATGTGAAATGAGTCCAGAAATCAAGTTTGCACGGGGAAAGCCCTTTTTCTCTCTTAACTTCTAAATGTACAGCAATACATACACAGCCTGAAGGAGTGAAAAACTCACCGTGCTATGATTTTTAAACCAAGCTTCTCTATTGAAACTAGGACTAGTGAAATCAACAACGGGATCGCCATAAAAGAAATCGGGTACGACCACCAAGAATCCCGCGGATGCAACCTTATCTGCGAGTTTCCTTTACAACAAAGCAGTTCGCAAATAAGTACGACAATTTGAAAAGGTAACTCTTATCATTTTCAATCTTGTGAACACATGGAATGCCACGGCTGTTAACAAGGCGATCCCAGCTTACATCACATAAACAGCTGAGATGTATAAGTCGCGGAAACTATTAGAACTCAGAGAACTTCAATTCATCTTGAATCAAGCAATATATATCAGATGTCAATTGAACTATGCCACGAAGTCGCACGTATATGCATTTGGACAGATGATTTTAAAACTTGGAACAGAAAAACACCAACACACTCGTCCAGAATGAATTGGCCTCACCCTCATGTGCTATCTAATGGCGTTCATCATCACAGGTGAAAGGTCAACGGGAAGGTGAAGTTTTTCAAATGTATGCTCTAAGGACAATCCAGAGTTATTCACTAGGAAACTTCAAAAGATGGCGCAATAGAACAACATATACATAGAACAACTTGAGAAAGATTCTATGCAAGTAATCAACACCATACCTCAGCTTAGGAGCCTCGTACCCTGCACAAACAGAAGAACAGACGATCAATCAAGCAGCAATTTCATAGACCAATCGAAAAGCACAAGAACGACAAAGACCCAACTAAGAGAAACAGCACAAAATCAGAATCAAAGAAATGGGCCGATACCAAAAACATCGGCGATGAGAAGAACAGCACGCTTGGAATCTGAAGGGCCAGTGAGGTAAGTTTTGAGGCCTGCAAGCTCTCCAACGCGTCCTGCCCCACAAGTTGAGCTCAGGTTTGGTGGGTTATCAAAACACTGAGAGCTTGACATTTTCCTTTCTTCCCAGAATTCTGGCGTAAGGGGTAAGCACTGGGAGTGAGGAATCAGTGGAAGTATGAGACAATTCGTGATGGCAACATGGGGAAAGAGCAGATTTTTAAAGGAAAGGATTTGAGTCTTGCGGGTTGCGGCGTCATTGCATGCGTCACGCGGGACAATGTGACTTTTACACGTTGTGACGTGGAAGATAAAAACGTTCGGCGGTATCTTCGAAGATGTGTCGTTTAAAGAGGCAAATAATAATGATTCTGTTTCAGAAATAAATTTCTGATTAAAAATAATTTTTTTATTTCTGTTTCTAAATAAGTTTTTGAGCATAAAAATACGTTTGATAACGACGTAAAATTTCTGATCCTAGAATTAAAATTTATTTGATAACAATTGAAAATTTTTACTTTTAGAAAATGCGATGGCCGGTGGTGGCGGCCGCCGGCGACAAGCGACGGGCGATCGGCGACCGCCGGCGGTGGCGGCGGCGGGTGGCGGTCGGTAACGGCTAGTATTTGAGAAAAAAGTGAGATTTCTATTTTTGTTTCTTAGAGAAGTAGAAAATTATTGTTTCTTATTTCTCCTTCAAATCTATTTCGGAAACAACTTTTTATTTCGGAAATAGAAAAATAAAATTACAGGCTTGCATGGTAACCATTCTCATTTTCCGATTCTCATCTCGAAACAGTAAAAAATGAGAATGCTGTTTCATAACATAAATAATTTTGATTCTGATTACGTTCCCAGAATTAGTTTTGGAGAATCAGAATCAATTTTAGAGTAAAATCCAGAAGCAAAAAAAAGTTGCTTCTGAAAAAAGAATGACTTTTGAAAATAGCAAACAAATGAAGTCTTACATCTCTCATTTTTTTCCTTGTAATTTTCTCGTCATTTTTTCCCCTCTACCTAATAAAAATAAAATAAAATAAAATAAAATAAAATAAAATAAAAATAAAGAATAATTTAGAAAAAACAAAAAATTTAGAAAATCCTAAAAAATAGAAAAAGCTTAAATTATGCTAGTTTGACCTTATTTTCATAAAGTTGGGCCTAAATTTCATAGATTTCACTCTCCTACAAAGAATATTGCAGAGGATGAGGGCATCTAACATGCATCTTGGTAGCCGTGCGTCACAAGATGTTTCTATGTATTTAGAAAATGTAACATTTAAAGAACTTTAAACATCATGTATTAAAATTTGTATTTCATTCACGACATGCTAAAAAATAATGTATTTTAAATTATTTGAGTGTGCATTGAAAATTAGTCTTTAATTTAGGATGAAATTTTATAAATTAACTGCATCGTTATTTGACTTAAATGAAAAAAATAGGGAAAGAATCATTTTTTTGAAACATAAATTTTGTGCGGTTATCAAACACGTTCCGATTTTCTAAAACTCATTCGATAACAGAATCAAAAAATTCATTTGAATCGGAATCGGTTTTTCTGGATCGGAATGAGAATGGTTACCATGCGGACCTTACATTACCAAACGAATTTATGTTCGAGAAATAGGTTTGGAATAGAAATTCTATTTCTGAAACGTTTTCATGCACCCCTTAAGATTGACTTGCATCTATCACGGCCCAACAAATTCCTTTTATGAGGATGGACCTCACGTGGCCGACCGACAAGCGACCATGCCGTGATGCATGTGCCGGATCAGACCATGCTCGGGCACAAGGATCGACCAAAAACGACCCAACATGGCCAAGCATGAATCAGGACGAGCGAGCGTATCATTCGGACGGATCGGTACACGAATGGAGGCACGATCCAGTGCTTGGACCAACGCATGACTCACACGATCTAGCGTTCGGCCCGGCGCATGGCCAGCACGACCAGGCGCATGATCGGGCGAATGAACGGCCACGATTCCTAGACGAGTCTGGTCAGCCCAAGAGTAATCCAAAAGGCTGTCTAAGCAACGATGATACTTTACCTAGAAGATCTTACAAAATGGAGAATCGAGAAGCCTCCCAAAGAACAAACCATAAAAGACGAAGCATGGAATCTAAACAAGTAAAATATGAGGAAGAGGAAAAGAAGGAAGAGACGAAACTGGAAAGCCAAAGGGTCACCCGAATTCTACCCCGCCCCATTCTTGTATAAATAGGGATATTTTCCCGCATTATAATCGCCTTTGTACACACAACATTGAGCAATAGGCTCATTCTCTCCCACAAATCTCTCTCGCGACTCTCCTCTCTCTCTAAGATTTGAGTGTGGCCAGTGAGCGTGTGTGAATGATCCTCAGGTAAGGCTTAACTTAGGTGATCCAACAATCCCACAAGTTTAAGTCACCGCACCGTCATGGTGAGAGCATCGGCCTGTGACCCATCGATCATAGCTCATGATTACTCAAGAAAGATTAAGGTCGCACTTACCTAGTCTTGGTCGACGGTAATGACAAACTTGGATGTGGGGCGACATTCTATTGAACGAGATAAAAACACAAGCATACATAACTTAGGGATGAGACCAAGTAGGTCCACAAAATACATGTCGTAAGATAAGAAATATAGGAAAGTCGGGGTGATGTCGACGGTCCCTTCGCATTTATAGGCTCATTCATCGAAGGTCCTTGCTAGATTTCGAGCTCGTTAGAGGCACCCCACGAAGCGTTCTAGCATAGCAAGCCTAGACTCCTCGTTATTAAGACGACATGGTCGACGATCATAATTATCGACATCTAGAGCTAGATCAATGCTCTAACCATCAGCTGGAAAGTGTATTAGATAGCAATATTCATGTTTCAAGCAGAGACTTCCGATAGAGGAAAAAACGAAACCTATAGATAAATTTTCAGGTGCTCTCGAAGCATGATGTTTTGATCCACTTAAATCAATCATCGCGTAAAAAACAGCTATCCATTATTGCGAAAGAAATTAAGAAAACCCATAACACATGCCACACCGTGATTAATTAGGACAGATTGAGTGCATCGTATCTCAAAAGTAATTCAGAAATTTGTCCAAACTAGCTATCTGCATTACGTGAGGCATAAAAATCATATCGACACGTTGAATTGATCATTGATGTTGTTTTTGGAGCTTCAGGATTATTTGTCGCCGGATATTTCGACATGATTCTATCAACTGAATAAGTCCGCTTAAGAAAGTTCATCAAAACAAAGCGGGGGGAAAAAGAAAGTCCAAGAACTCCATTTTTGTATTTAGAACTTACTCTGTTCCGCAGAAGTACTTTTCTCTGAATAAACGAATTTGCTATCTGATATTCCCCTTCGTGGTCCTCATCTAGATGACAGAGAACACCTCCAATCAATTTGAACAGAGAATTTAACCAAAATCGCACGACACAACTCCACATGACATATTTCATTCTGGATCTGCAAAGTTTGAGCTACGAAACCGATATCTTATTTATCTAAGTCGTAACGGTACAGAATAGATGACTAGTCTAAAACAGAGGACTAGTCCTGAAAGTGTTCGTAACTCACAATGCAGTCATCTGCTGCTTCCCTCACTATATTCTGCTTCAGTGTCTTCTTTTCACTTGACATGCTTCGAGAACCAATTCAACATGTCCCCTTGGGCCTCTTCGGCACTCTTGATGGCGGATTCGTCGTCGTCGTTGTATCTCACACTCCATCCATGACGAACACCAGGGAATATTTTCACATAACTCTCAATCTGCAAAACCGGTGGGGACTTTGAATCTGTGTTGCGTAGAAATAACCGAAGAGAAGAAGTGCTTTGGGAGCGAACTGACGGGAATGCGGAAAAACGGCAAAAATACAGCAGGAATGCCAATATTAGTGTACGGCGCTCACTTTAGTACCAATATTTTTTTTCGGATCACTTAACTGCCAAATCGGAGAAAAAACGATCATCGAAGTGCCAATTCCGGCCAAAGATGATTATTTAAGTGCTAATTCCAACCAAATAGTACATGTGGCATTTTTCATTAAATTTTTAATGTTACGTGTCAATTTTTTTAAAAAAATCAACCCACGTGACGTCCACGTGGATTGTTCAACTTAAAAATCATTACTTTTTAAAAAAATTAAAATTAAACAGAAAGTAGCCTAAAAAAATAAAAAATAAAAAAATAAAAAAAAGGGAACCGTGAGTTTGCGGCGGCGAGGCGAGGTCGAGCCTCGCCATGGGTTTGCAAGGCCGGCCACGGCCAGGCCTCGCCGACCCTGACGAGGCCTCGCCAGGGGTCCCGGGGGCTCGACGACCCCCCACCTCTCCCGGGCCATTGCCGGTGATGGCGGCGGTGGTGGCGGCGAGGGCTGTGTGAGCCCTTGCCGCTGCACCAGACTTCTTTTTTTTTTTTTTTTTGATCTTTTTTAAATGTTTTTAACTTTTTGCCTTTTTGTATTGCTGACTTAGACACTCCGGTGAGCCACGTGGACGCCACGTAGGATTTCCGAGGAAGCTCGCCAGAGTTGGCACAGAAATAACCGTTTTTCAAAAAAATTGGCACTTAAGTGATCCAAAAAAAATATTTGCACTAAAGTGAGCGCCGTACACAAATATTGACACTCCTCTTGTACTTTTGCCTACCATAGTATTGTCTAACCATTTAATGCACAAAACATCCTAAGATGCTTACTTCGGTTTTAGCCGACATGATCTCCCCTAACTTTTTCAGTTCTGCTGCCGAGAAAATGTGGTCGTTCTCGGCTCCCAATATAGCAGTTGGAATCTTGACGGCTGAACAAAAAATAGACAGAAATAAGATTTTTGCGGAATCCAGTTTAAGAACACTTTTCAAGCAGACAAATGTTGTGCGATCGATTTCTTGTTATTGACCGGACGCATAGTGGGTTTCTTCATCACTGTTAGCTGCATTTGCAGACTCTCTTACAGAATTCATAAACTTCTTCATAAGCACATCGTATTTGTCCACAAAGCCTCCAGAACCAAGTACCAAGTCTAACACCCTCATGAAGAAATTATTTTGCTGTGGTTGAAAAGAAAATGGCAAGTAATTCCATGTTCATTGCCATAGGTTTACCTTTGATTTCATCTTCGGTCATACGACCAGGGTGCAGAATAACTGCTGCTTGAATGTCTTCAGTGCCTGCTAATTTCACTAGCACCATTCCTGAAAAGAATAGGCAAGCTCTTTTCAACAACTTGAAAGAACTTTTCTGCAAGTGAACAGAACAAACTTTACAATGGAAAATGTAGAACAATTTTGCATATTTAACCCAATAACCTCCTCAGAACTGTGAAAGTGAATTCAGAAAATTTTACCTCCCCAACAAAATCCTGCAGCCCCAATAGCAGACACGCCTTTACTTTTAAGAGCAGCAATCACTGGCTTGGCATCTTCATACCCTTTATCCTAAAGAAGTAGACGAGGTGAAAGTTTACGAAAATACAACTAAAACACTAGCAACATGAAAATTGATGAGGCTCTCATTCTACTGATACTGCGTCGTGTTTCGCATCTGGAATTTGGTAAAGTACAGACCTAGATGGGTGTCGAAAATATTTGAAATGACCAGCGATCTCCAACCAGGTCTAGATATTAGTGCAGCTTACTGCATGTGATGTGAGTCTAGAAGTCGAGTTGAAATTTGGAAAGCTTTGTTTCCTGTGAACTTCTAAATGTGCTTTAATACTTTCACGGCCTGAAGGAGTGGAAAACTCACCGGGCTATGAAGTTTCAACCAAGCTTCTACATCAAAATTAGGATGACTGACATCAATAACGGGATCTCCGTAATAGAAATCAGGTACAACCACCAAGAATCCTGCGGATGCAACCTTATCTGCGAGTTTCCTTTACAACCAAAGCAGTCCGGAAATGAGTATGACAATTTGGAAAGGCAACTCTTATCATCTTCAATTTAGGAACACATAGAATGCCATGACCGTTAACAAGGCGATCCCAGCTTATGTGATGTTGGAGTTGAAACTAAGGCTAACTTTATCTCAAGATGAAACAGGATCATATAAACAGCTGAGCCCCATAAGTAGCAGAATTTATTGGAACAAATAAAACTGTAACTATATTGTTGAATCAAGCAATGTACATCATATGTCCATCGATATATGCCAAGAAATCACGCGTATCTGCATTTCAACAGATGATGCTTTGACTCAGGAAGAGAAAAAACACCAAACACCCTCACCCAGAATGAATTGGCCTAACCCTCACGTGCTGTCTAATGCTCTTCAGCATCACAGGTGAAAGGGGAACGGAAAGGTGAAGCTTTGAAATTACGCTACAGGCAGAATACAGAGTTATTCACTCACAAACTTTAAAATACTGGCACTATAGGAAAACATATAGATAGAACAACTCAAGAAAGATTCTATGCAAGCAATCACATCATACCTCAGCTTAGGAGCCTCATATCCTGCACCAACAGACGAGCAAAGGATCAATCAAGCAGCTATTTCATGGATCAATCCAAAAGCACAAGAACGACAAAGAACCAAGAAGAAGTACACAGCTAACCAAACGAAAGCCCCATCAGAGAAACAATGGAGAATCAGAATCAAAGAAAGGGGCCTCTACCAAAAGCATCAGCGATGAAAAGAAGAGCGCGCTTGGAATCAGAACGGCCAGTGACGTAAGTCTTGAGGCCTGCAAGCTCTTCAACACGTCCCGCTCCACAAGTCGAGCTCAGGCTCGGCGGGTTCTCAAAACACTGAGAGCTTGACATTTTTCTCTTCTTTCACAAGAAATCTGGTGAATGTTAGGACGCACAAAGAGTGAGGAATGAGCGGAAGAATGTGACAATTTGTGGAACGGAGCATGGAAAAAAGAGCAAAGCTCTGCAGCAAAAAATGGATCTTTGCGGCCTCACCACATGCGTCAATGGGAAGCGGCGGCTTTGACGGAAGGTTTGATGGTATTTTCCAAAGATTTTTCTCCGATGAAGAGTGAAGAGTCACCTAAACCTCCCTCATCACATGTGTTCAATGGGAAGCGGTGGCTTTGACGAAAGGTTTGAAGGTATTTTCCAAAGACTTTTCTCCGGTGAAGAGTGAAGAGTCACCAAAATCTCAATTTCACCAATCAATCTGTCGTGGTTGTCCATTGATGGAGCCCAGCAAGTCACCTTCAAAAGACCAGAGGCCGTTTCCCAAGATCGAGACTTGTAATAAGCTAAACGAAAAGCACAAAACAGAGCATTTCCTAAACGTCAGATCTTTGCAGTGCTCGAGCATCTCACGTAAATTTTTCGACATCAACAAGAAGGGCATCTCCATTTACGACAGATAGAGGTAAACTGATGCGCACTCAGCTAGTCCAGGTCGATAGTTACGACAAACTTGGATGTGGGGACATTTCGTCGAACACGATTAGGTCCAGAAAAGACATGCAGTAAGATTACGGATAACCAAAAAAGCCGGGGTCAAGTCGAGGGTCTCTTCGCATTACAGGCTATTGTCGAAGTTGTTTGCGCCGTTCCGAGCTCGTTTGGGGCACCTCACAAATAGCTCAATTATAGACAGCCTTAAGACGAGACTGTCGACAGAGACGATTTCAGATCTACAACAAGATCGATGCTCCAATAGTTAGCTGGAAAGCATATTGGGTAGAGGCATTCGTGTTTCTATCGCAGAATGCGGATAGAAGAATGAATGAAATCTCGATTTAATGAGAAATTTTTAGGCGCTCTCGAAGTGTTTCAGTCCACCCAAGTAAATTACCACCTGGGAAGATAGTATCATTCGTCTTGAAAGATAATAAGGAAGTTGATAACACTTGCCACACTATGATTGTCTTCTGCAAATCAGTACGTCGGGTCTCCAGAGTGATTATAAAATCTTCCGACCAAGCTATTCGCAGCACGTGACGCAGAAAATTGTCTTGTGACATTGAATCCCATCGTTGAAGGTGCCTTGGAGAGCACCCAAAAAGTGATTACTAAGGCCCATGGGCCTGTCTAGGCTGGATCCGCCATAATCTGGGCCACTGTACATGGGCCGGGTCTAGAATAAAGCGTGTCCACAAAAATTGGTGATGTCTCCTCTTGTCGTGTGGACAAACTGTTTGCTGTTTTTCGAAAAAATAATTGGTCGAAGGGTTACCTCACCAAAGAAGGGAGATTGGTCTCCTACAGGGGCCTGTGCGGCCTGTCCATTTCACAAACAAGGATACAAGCTCCATAGATACATTCCTTATTTAACGTGCCGGTGTCCGCACATCATGTACCTCCAATCGCTAATCATCTCTTTTTCTTCTATAATAGCGAGGAATACCCTTCAATTACTTTACATTTGAGGGATCCCGAGATCCAGACAAGACCTCAGATAAAGCAATTCAGAGATTTACTTAGATCGAGCTCTTTTAAAATTCACTAGACGAAACAATTAACTTATGTTTATAAATCTTGAACTTAACGGGAAGATACCTCGGGCGACAAATTCGTTCAGTAATCACCCTATGTATATACGTCCGACGTAATTGGATAAAAATCCTAAAACAAATGTAATTCGCAACAGATGTACTTATTTTCTATACACATATATGATGACTTTCACCTAAGATGATGCATGAACACACGAGATCGATCGGTAGCATGTGATAAAACACAAACAAATTCTCGTGGGTATAGCTTTGGAGCACGTGAATTGTTAATGTGGGTAGTACGGAATCCATCAAATCAAGGTAAACAACTTTATTTGTGGCGATGTCTTCTTGTTCTCTGTGTTTGGCTCGGCCCCATGGACATTAAGTAAGGATTGATTCTCTGCTCGCTGTTTTTTTTTTTTTTCCTTATTTTAACTGGACACATTATGCTTCCTCGCCCTTTCGGTAATGAATCGTGGCGAATGATCGATCATTCATAGATACATGGACTTATTTTAATCCCGATATTAAAATCGCAACTCACGCCTAAATGTCATTTTCGATGACGAATACACCCTTTTTTTTTTCCCAAAACCCAATTAGACTCGATTTCTTAGGGTAATGTTCTGTCGATGATTATCAAGATGATCTTCTTCTTTTTTTCAATTAGGTCCTTCTGATTTGGTTCTGCTGTTCTAGATGAGGATGGTCAAGCTCGATTCTGATCCTAAATGATGCTGAGATTGGGCCGTCCATGGCTTGTGATGGGTGCAATCATTTTGTTGAGTGCACGATTTGTGCAAAGCAAACCTTATCAATTTCCCGACAGCGGTTGTCGCAATCAATGTAGAAGCTTTTTTTATCTTTTGGTGGTATGTTATGATGGTGAATTGTTAATCGGGTTCTCTCAGAGGTGGAGTCTACATTTCATCTTTCTGTCTAGCACTTTGCGTGTGGTCCTTATCCTTTGTTTGTATCAGCTCCTCCCAAGGTTTCTAATTAAACATGCATTTTTCTTTTTCTTTTTTTGTCGAGAAATTGCTTATTGATGCCACTACAAACCAATCCATATCGTACTAAGATATTTTTTTTTTTTCGGTCGGAGTACTAAGATATTATTGGTTGGTGAGTTTTTACTTTCCCTAATTGGCAGGCACAGTTTTTTTTTTTTTTTTTTTGGTTCGGACCTTTGGTAAATTGGTGAATTAGGGAAGCAAATCAGAATGTTTATGAAATCGAAACCTCGCGATGGTCCAAATCAAATTAGTAATTAAGTTAATTTAATCATAACTCTCTCTCTCTCTCTCAATTAGGTTGTGACATCCTATATTCCGATTCGTTTTCGAAGTCTTGAATAAATAAAAAATCTCATTGATATATTTGAGTCTAATCTCACTCGGGAATGGTCCATTTTGAGTAGACTAAGCAAATGAGAATGGCTAGCTAGGAAAATCAAGTACGTGGACCTAAGAACTTAATCATGAATTGACTCTTTGGCCATGAAAATTGTCAATAGGATATTTTGGACCAATATAGACCGATCCTTGAATGATTAAGGGACAATTTGGGTAATACCCTACACTTGGATCACGGGTGATTCTGTTTGACCTCATGTGGGTTCCAAACGTCCCTAAATTATTTTCTAACGTATCGTATCCATCGGGACTAGTGATTGACTCTCGCAATTGAATGATAACCAAAGTCGCCATGGCTCGAGAAATTCTAAAACGTGATATTAATCGGGGGTCAATACGCGTAACTCCTAAAAGCTACCCGTTAGTTTGAGATACGCTGAAATTTCAATTGATCGAAATTGATCACGAATCGAGCTTGAGAATTTGATGTCGGACCTTCGGGGGTTTCAATAATTAAATTTTGGACATTTCCTCATCCAATGTATAATTTCTTCACGGTTCGCCCCAAGAGATTCGGGAAAAATAAAATTTGAACTGGAAATGGGAAAAGACCCATTTAACCTTGGAGGATACCCAATTTTTCACTTTGGCCGAAAGGCATTTCGGTCATTTCCCCTTATGGCTGAAAACTTTGACTAGTCTTGTTAGGGAAATTTCCATTCTACCCTTCTTAACTTTGAAGACCCAAATATCTCTCCCAAAATTTATCCTAACCTTTATTAGTTATTTCTTTGGCCTTCTTCTTCATTAATTCAAGAACCTGTTGTTGGCTAGTGATTTCACTTAGAGGGGGGTGAATAGGTACGAGATAGAGTTTATCGCAACGAGCAAGTAATTCAATTGATGCGGGATATGTAATGTGATCAATGCGCGCTGTTCGTGTGCGGTTTAGCTATCACAATTTATCTAGAGTGATCGAGGTAACAGATAAAAAAAACTGCACATAGAGTTTATAGTGGTTCGGCCTTGGTTAAGCCTACATCCACTTTTTCGACTGACAGCCAATCGGCCGGATTCCACTAGTAATATGCTCAAAGGTTACGGATCGGTGATCTTTTTGATGCGTAGGACTTCACACTTAACGCTCAACACTCGTGTGTATACCTCCTTATAATTATAATGGATGAATCAAGAAGTGTGTTGGAAATATAATTCACTCTATCTAAGAATTATGAACAATTTTCTCTCTTTACGCCGATCTCTGTTCCCTTCGTCTTCGAGATGTCTTTTGTACTCTTCCGCCTCCAATCTAGCCGTTGCAAGGCATCCAGAAGAGATCTCTCCAAATCTACCCTTTTTGGACGAGATATTTGCTAAATGAAGATCTCTTAGCCGTTGGGGATCGCCAAAGGAAAGTTTTCCCCACTTGGATCAAATCGCTCATACAATTATGATCCCGGGTTTCCATAGATGGTTTCCTCCATTTGGAAAGTTTTTGTTTGTCTCATTGGTTCCGCATCCTTGATTGATCTCTATCACCGAGAATCTTCAAGAATGATCCAGCTCGATGGCGTCCGTTGACATGTATCAATTAAGCTCAATTTTGTATTCTTCTTGAAGTTCTGATTCTTGCCCGTGAGGTACTTCTCTCGGAGCTTGAGCGTCATTTCAACGTCCGAGTTATCCCCGCTCATCGTTTGAGCTCGAACCAATGTCCGAGACTCTCAGAAACAACATTTGAGCCAAACCCTTTTGTTAGATTCAATCATGTGCATCCCCGCACAAAAGGATAATCTGCAAAACAAGTAAATCACGGCATTATCTCAAAACACAATAGTTCTTGGATTGTTTTGTCATTTTCAAAACTGTCTAGGTATTTTTCTCAACAAAACCCACTCTCTCTCTACCTCACTTTCTCTCTCAAGACCAAAAATTTTCTCTTTCCCACCTCCATTGCCGAAAAATTTTCCAAGCTTCCCCGGTGTCACCTTGAACCGTCGAAGCTCAATCCTCCACCGTGAACCGCCTTGAACCGCTAGAGTAGCTTGGGTTGAAGCCGATCAAGGGGAGTCGTCAGAGCCGCTGTTTAGAATCAAAAACTTCTCTCGACTTCTCGCCAGAAAGTTTGCTAGATTAGTAGTAAGTTGGTTCCTAACCTTAGATTATGTATCTAGGTTGCTAATGGACATTAGGTTGAGTAGATTTTGGTGAAAAAATGGTTGGTTTTGCTCAATATCATGCCTTGGCCGAATGAGAGGGGAAGGAGAGAGAAAAAATGGTGTTCTTACATGAATAGTGAAATGCAATGAGTAGAATTGGATGGCTAGGATTCAATCTAGCTTATCATGCTTTAATCTGACGGCCTATATTGAATCTTGTTTAGGAAGTTTGATCAAACGGCCGAGATTAATTCTTGCTTAGTATAGATTAATCGAGTGATGGAGATTTATTGCATGTGGGGATATTTTAATCGTACGGCCCGGATTAATCGCCATATTACTATAATTTATTTCTATGGTACGTATTAAATGTACGCTATTGAAATTTCGATCGGACGGTGATTATTAATTGCTACATTAAAATTAGAAAGATCGTGTGGTGTAGATTAATTTTTGTGGTGACAAAAATTAATCGTGCGGCTCGATTGGCTCACGACTTGAGCGTGATTTAATCGGGTGGTGCCGATTTATTATTTGTTCAACGTGAGTGAATCACGTGGTCCCGATCAAGTATTTGCCCAGTACAATTTAATCGAGTGGTCTCGATTGGGCAATTGAGAAAAATTAGAAAGATCGTGTGGTCCCGATCTTTTGTTGGAGAAAAATTGAGAAGTTCGTGTGGTTCCGATCTGTCTCGGAGAAAATTGGTGAGACTAGGTGGTCTCGATCTGCTAATCAGGAAATTTAGCAAGATCACGTGGCGAAAATTGATCGATCGGAAGGATTTAAGTGATTATATGGTATCGGACGAGCAATTGAGGAATTATTGTTGTTATATGGTCTTAAGTGGAATAATCGAGAGGAAATGTGGAATTTTACCCTGAAGCGTTATGACCCGAGGTTCGTATTTTATAAGACCATAAATTGCCCGAGGCGTTATGACGCGGGCTCTGTTATTATTATTTGACCCTGAAGCGTTAAACGCGGGGTTGTGCTTATTATATTATCCTGAGGCGTTAAACGCGGGATAGTGACCTGAGACGTTATTACACGGGTCCGGACAATATAATAGCCTAAGGCGTTATTACGCGAGTCCGTCCATTTATATTATAGCCTGATGCGTTAAACGCGGGTTTTGGACCAACGTGGAATTTTATATGATAGTCCGATGCGTTAAACACGGGCTTTGGATCCGTGTAGAATATTTATATTATAGCCTGAGGCGTTAAACGCGGGCTCTAGAGCAACGTGAAATATTTTATTGATAGTTTGAGGCGTGGAACGCCGATATGGGAGTAACGTGGAATATTTGTGAAGGTGTGGCAATTTTTGGAGAAAAAATGAAATATTCGGAAACTTATTTGTGGAATTTTTTATTGAATAAAGAATTGTTGGAAATTGCTCACCTAGGACGTGTATGGAGGCACTAGCGCCCTAACCTAAGATTAGGGGCTTTCTTACCGAGTTTTATTCTCACCCCGTCGTGGGCTCCCTTTTTCGGATCTTCCGCCTCAATAATGAATGATCCGCCCCAGAGATTTGAGATCCCATGAGACATGTATACAGTAGTTACCGAGTATCCGATGGGAGAAAACGAGGTGTATTATCGGCATGTTACTACTGTTTGGGTGGACACAGGAGAGCTATTTTGGAAGACCCACACATACGTGGCGTGGATGTACCGCCACGGAGACTTGACAATGGGTCCGTTGAGTGGGTTCAATATCCCATACGATGGTGTTGGGCAATCGGACCCCACTAGTGCTGCCCCTCCGGATGGCGTGGTGGTGCACCTCGATGCTAGTCTTGATGACGTGGAGCCCAGCCCAAAGGTCGTGGCACCCGAAGAGGATGGGGAAGTTGTAGAGCCTTTGGATGCGGAGCGGCCGCCCGAGATGGACGAGGACGAGCTAGCAGCCACAGACGAGATAGCGCTTGATAGCGAGGACGAGACCTAGGGTAGTTGACCTCTTGACTTTTGTAGAGCGTGTTATTTTGGAAGTGTAGTGGGCTTCAACCACGTAATCTTTTTATTATAGGTGGTCACAGGCTTGTACAATGGCCTCTCAAGCCCTAGATCCGAGAGTTGTAATAACTATGTATATATGTACATAAGTTTATTTTTTTTTTCCATCCCAAGTTATTGTATTGTTGTTGGCTTCTGTACGGGGATTTGTTTATGCTTCCGTACGTGTTTCAAGTTTGTTGGCATTTTGGATCTTGGAGAACTGTACGTAAGGGAGGCCAGTAGGTGATGTTTGCGGGTTCGCGGGGTTCGGGTCGTGACATAGGTCCTATACCTTTTGCATTTATGAAAATTCGGTTTATCCAACCAACTTTGGCCGGCTAGCTCTGACGTGGATGCCGACACTAACATGGTAGGTTGCAAGTTCCAAGACATTATGGTAGGTTTCGGGTTCCCAAAAATTGAGAAACATGTTCTTACATGTAAGTTTTATATGTATTTTTCATCAAAGATTGCAGTGAATTATCATCTTCAATGACTACAATTTGACGATACACCCTACTGATCACGACTCATATTTAGATATACAAATAAATATGAAATATTTACAAAGTAAAAATATCAGTTATAAATATTGTCGGAAATGGTAGCTTAGACTAGTAGTTCCATATTACACACTCATCATCTCATATCATGAAATTTGAAATATCGCAGAGATATATACCAAGAAAAAAATAATTACTACATATTTCGGGTTCCACTTATCTAGAACCCGAAATCTACTCGTCAGAACATGTTCAATCTAGAACCTATCATGCGTACCTTGAAACTTAAAATCGAGCAGATTTTCTACTGATTCGATTTCAGGTTTCAGGTTCTACCATGAAATCATGCATATTCTTAAAATTTCCGGAAAAAAAGAAGAAGTGATTTTTGGGTCGAGTGAAAAGCTGAACCAAAGCAAGTCAAACAAAGGCTCTGATGACTGACAACTGCGAAAACTCCGACATAAGTATACCTTTACAAAAACATATTTCCGCATTGTCCAATTTCCAAGAGACAAATGGCCCATCATTTTGTTTTGCTTTTGTTTGGAAGCTTCTTTAGCCATGATCGACCAGATAGTACGACTGGTTGTTCCTTACAAATCTGGATAATTGCCGGCTGTTGAGTCCTGACATGCTGATGCAATCGATCAAATGGGGTAATCCAATTTCAGCCCGGGTTTGGCAAGACTTTATTTCAAAGGGCGGTCCCCCGGACAACCCAAATCAATCAATCCAAAACCAACCTAGGTTCTTGACATAGGTTTGCTGACAATTGTAATAATAAGTGACCAAACCAAGAGATGATAATGTGGTCTTTTAATGAAGTTCAACCTTCATTAATTATATCTCTTTTACCTTTTTATTAGTTAATACAGGAGTAGTTTGGACATAGGTTCATTTATTTTCTCGCGACTTCTCGCCGAACAATGAGTATCACAACCAGTGAGGAAAGTCGTGTTTCTTTGTTCTTTTTTTTTTCCCTCTTTTCAACATTGTCCTTTGACAATAACCTCGGCCTTTTACACGCTTTGTAAGAACGCTTATCAATGATTACGCTTATTTTAATTCGAACTTTCTAACTTGGCCGGGGGGTTATACTCGTAATTGAATAAATTTAGCTATGTTGTGAGTTCTATTGTTCAAAAATAATAAGAGAATGTATGATAAGAAGCTGAGATAATATGAAGAGGATTCTATGTAACCATCAAGGTTGTGGGGCCAATTGGCTAAGGGGATAGTGCATTCCCCCGGCGACTTTACTTTCTTGTCGTTCATTATGAGAGTAAGAGAAAATGGGTAGTTGCAAGAGAAATCGGATGAAAGTGGGAAGTTAACAGAAACGTTATTTGTATATTTTTCATCTTTTTTATATATCATACATGGATTGGGATAATTTAGGAAAGCCGCTAAAAGAGAGACAAAAGCCACTATTTGACTTAATTGCGTGGATATATGATTGGTTGTACTGTGCATTGTCAAGGTTCAACGTGCCTTTTATGCTTGTTGATTTTTCTCAATCCCCAAGTAAGAGACTTGAGCAACCAAAAAATAGACTTGGGGGGGTGAGCAAAAGCAACCGGGTTAAACTGGCCAGTTCTGGATGGTTTTCTATGAAACCGGTTCGGTTCCAATTCCTATAAATTAAAAATCGATGAATACAGCCTGGTTTTTAATTCCATATGTGGATTTACCTGTTTGAATCACTCGAACCGGATTAATAATTTATTTCTCTTTACTAATTACTGTATGCTAATTCGCTTTATTCTCCTCTCGGTCACGCAATACGCTCACCTAGGGACATCAAGTTCAAACCCTTAATTGCCATTTGCCCCTTTCTTGTTTTCTTCGCTCACGTCTCACACCTCTCTACTCCGACATCAGCAAAAAAGCGAAAGGTCACTCCTGCATCTCCTTCGTCATCGATTGTCTCTATCTCGTTTCTATGTTCGCACACATCTTTTCCTTGTTTTGTTCAATCGTTTGAGGGGTTTTTTTTTTATTTTAAATTTCGTGTGTGCATTGTTGTGGTTGTTTGTCGTGCAGATCTTCTCTACAAGGACTATTAGAGCAACCACGGGTTGAACATCATTGCCTCCTCAGTTATGGGATTTGCGAGTTTCCCTCTTTTTTTTTTTTTTAGACTTTTGCATGGTTATTCACTTTCTTCGTTTTCCTACTTTTTTCTACTGAAACATTTTCCATTTACAGTACACGACTGGTTCCTAGACCCACCAGGGAACTGAACCGAATCGGTCGGTCCAATTCTTGGGTGGGTCCAAGATTAAGTGGATGGTTCCCAATTCCACAATGGAAATCAATCCCCCTGAAAACCGATCACCCCTAATTAGACTCAAGATAACGAATTACAAAGCACGAGCTCGATCCTTCAAAAATAAGGTGCAAACAATCCCATGTTTCACATACCCTTAATCGTCATATTAGGGCGTAGCTCGCCACATCCGTCGATTGGTCATTTAGGAATGATGTAAGTCCCCTTTTCGAAATGGCATGCTTAGAGTACAGTTAAATAGCACTTGAGTCCCCTATGGTCCAAAACTAAAACATGTTAATATAGAGGCATTTGGGGCAGAGATTGACTCTTGACGATTAAATGGGAGTCGACCCTAAGTGATTGCATGCCACTTTGTGTGAAAAATTTCCTTAATTCTTTTGGCAATTGATTTTGGATGAGATCAAGTGTGGGGTTACCAAAGGCCGATGAACCATCTTACCTAACTCTTTCTTATCGTGTCTGATTCTTGTGTAAGCGACCTACCAATGGAACTGAATGCTTTGCTTTTAGCCAATAATAAGGAGACAAAGAAATAATATTAATTTAATAGAGAATTAGAAATCCTTGGGATTGGATCGCTTTCTTGTTGGATTGGTGGGTAGGTAAAGAATTTTTCTGGAATCACAGCTAATGCGGCCGAGACGATAACCCTTCTTTTCCTCGCAACATATTGCATGTTTTAAATTTAATGTACACGTAAAAATCTAGTTGCATCGACGACTTTATTTCCAAAGCGCTCCCAATATGACCCAAACCCGAGACCACAAGAAGAGGAGGGAGCAAGATCCGAGTCAATTATGTAATTTCTCCATAAGAAATTCTTATGAATATATACTCTTTTTTCTTTCTCGTAAAATTTCATATAATTTTTGGAAGTTGCTAACCTGACATTTTGACATTACCATGAGTCATTTCTGCCTACACGATATCACAACCAATGAGCGCTTCATGCGAAACACGTAAGTGATGGTGTGTGGATTGACGATTGAGATTGTACCGATCATGACAACATTGTTAGAGAAGCATTTTTCTGTATCAATTTTTTTTTTTGGTCCGAAATTTGGGACATTGAGATGATGTGGGTCCCATTTTTATGTTAGGTTTTCCAATGGACTGATCGAGCGATGAACCAGATGATGATGACCCACGGAAACCCCATCGATCTCACTAGTGCTCACCTACCACTTCACTGCACCGATCTTCAAGAAGCCACAAACAGTGAAAAAGTAACAAGAAAAACAGGCAGGGCCATTGAAGAGGTTGGTGACAGAGGGCATCTCTCTCTCTCTCTCTCTCTCTCTCTCTCTCTCTATGTATATAATTATTGTTGTTATTATTGTTATTATCTTTAATTAATACTTATTTTTGTTTCATAGCCAAATGATGGGTGCCGATGTCATCGGGGTTGGAGTTGGACCAACCACGATGGAGACATCATATCCTGTCATCGTCTGTACCAACCCCCTAACCACTGAGCTCTTTCTGCCCCCACTTTAAAAAAGGCCAAAAAATGAAAAAGAAGAAGAAAAAGAAAAACTCTATCCAATAAAAATTAGAGAATTAATTAAATTTTTTTTTTTACAAATTTCAGGAGTAGAGTTGGGGAGAAACTTAATCTAAATATCTGATTAATTATAATAAGGGTGAACAAAATTCAAGTTAGTGAAGTAGCCAACCTACTGGAAAGAAGACTAGTGATTGCTGGTGGGTCCATGGCCTTTGGTGCAATATGATCCTTTCTTTTGCAGTGCTTTGCAATCAATTGGCTTTGGAATCCATCTTGAATCGCATGATTTCCACTCTCCACATTAAATTAATCAAACAAATATGCATATAGAACAAAATGTATTGAATAAAAAAATGAGCTGGAAATGTGGCAGGCTCTTGTTAGTTTCGACAATTCCAGTTGTCTGATCATCGACGGTGGAGTGCTAATTTGTCAATAAACGTTATGTGTAACTTCTGGTGATACGAAATCGTCCATGCTTTGGTGGGGGTGCGAAACGGGAACTTAACTTAATAATTCCTCAATCCACGCACCTTACTTTCATTGACATTTTTCCTCATTTTTTTGGATTAAAAATGCAAAAGCAGTTGGACACCTTCCATTGACATTTTGGAGCGGACCATCCTGAATTTAAGTACCTTAATTGCCGCTTCATGTACATAATCAAACAATGATGATGGAACAATAGCGAAACTCACTTTCTTTTCACTTCCTTAATCACATGGGGGGTTCACGTACCATCATTAGGTTTAATAAACGGATTTTTTTTTAAATTTTCCACATTAATATGCACATACAATATTCATCGCCATGTCATATTATATACGATCGGCAGGTGAAAATTCAGACACTTTTTTTAATTTATTATTTTGAAAAAGTTTTCTTCGACTTATTATTACTTCGAGAATAATTATCTCATTGCTCGCTAGCTTGTTGGTACTAATTACTTAATTTTAGTACAACCTGAAGATTAATATCTTTATTTTCATAAATCCCGCTCCTGCCCCTCTAGTAATGTTTGACTTTGTCCTTGTCGGAGCCAATTATATTCCAACTCCCACAAACTATATAGTAAATAAATTTGATAAATAAATAGAATTCCCGGATAGAAAACGGAAAAACACCCCTCCAAAAACTGGAGCCAAGAAGCAGAAGCAGAAGCAGCCGCACCTCCGGTGGCTTTCTTGACCGTCGCGCTCCCCACGCTCACTTCGCATTGGAAAAATTTGAACTTCCGGCCATCTGGCTCCGGCCCATGGCGGCCTCCGTTCACGGCGGCATCCTTGACATGACGAGGGTGGCTCAAGAGAAGGGCAACGATCCTCTGCGGTGGGCGATGCAGATGTGCTCGAGCCTGCACTCGGCCGGCGCGAGCTTGCCTTCCACCGAGCTGGCGCACGCGCTGGTTTCTCACATTTGCTGGGACAACAACGTCCCGATCGCGTGGAAGTTCCTCGAGAAGGCTCTGGTGGTCGGGATAGTGCCTCCTCTCCTCGTGATTGCTCTGCTCTCTACCAGGTTGGTGTTTCTTGTTTTGCTTTCTGTTTTTGGTCCTTTTGGTTTGCTTCTCCTTTTACTTTTCTTCGACGTTTGACATGGTTTTTGCGTCGTTTTTCACGGTGTGGGTCCTGGAAAAAAATGGTTAGATGCGAAGTGTTGGTTAATGTGGAGTAATGTGGTAATTTTCATTGCGATGGGTTCGGGTCAATGAAGTTTGAAGGTGTTTTTCCTTCTTTTTCTTCTTTCTTCGTTTGTTTTTTTGTCTTGGAAAAGTGGGTATTAATTCATTCCTTGTTTACCGTTCAGTCTGCTTAAAGTTGGTGCTTTTGAGGATGTTTAGTGAGGCCTTTTGGCATTGCTGAGTTTTGACCTCTTTGGCGATTCCGCTGGTTGAAGTTTTCGAAATTTTGCGGGGAAGAGTGGAAAGATGAAAAGCGGGTCTTGTGCGGTCCTAAAGAGTTTTGCTTTCACCGAGTAAAAAAAAAGGTTTATCATCCATTAACTTCTCACTATAGAACTTACGATTTCTTTGAGCCCGTTGTAATAGATCATGCATTTGATTTTTTGAGGGGATTTGGGTGTTCTTTTCATTAAAAATTTCCCTAGACAAATTTCCGTTGACCTCTTTCTTTCATGCGATCTGTTCGACAGAATGATTTCAAGATGCACGCTTTGATATCTCCCCCCTAATATCGGTCTAATTTTGGTTCGGGTTCGGGAAAGGATGAGAGGTTTTTTCCAAGACATTTCAGTTTTCTTCTCCTTTCAGTGGGTTAATTGCATTTTTGCACATTAGCTGGTAAGGTCTGTTGCATGGTTGGGTCCCTCCTCTGAATTATACTGGGTTGGTGAAAGGCTTCCATATGTTGCACAGCCACCAATTAGACCAAGAAAACATCATTTGACTGAGTTATGAGCTTTTACGAAAATGACTATGATGGAATTTTCTCCACAAAAATGAATTGCTAGGAAATCTGTGCAGTTTCTTATCCGTGCATTTTTTTTTTTCTTTAATTTTAAAACGGTCTAGTTTATTGTTCTCTATGCAGGGTCACTCCGTGTAGGCAGTTCAGACCAGCACCGTACAGACTTTATATGGAACTGCTTAAGAGACATGCTTTTAACCTTAAATCCCATATAGATGGGTCAAACCATCAAAGGTGAGGAGCTTATATCATGTGCTAATTTTTTTCGGACATCACATTGGTTGCAATCCTCTTGCTCGCAAATCTATGTTGTACAGTAGACTTCTTTTCAACTGCATATTTGATTCCTGCATCTGCAATGTGGTGACCTTCTTATTTATTCAGATGGGTCCGAAAATCATGAATTGAAACCTCTTAACTTAGGATTCTAGCCAATGTTTTTTGCCTGTTTCAAAAGTTTTATGATGCCCAACGAAATCGGTTCCATCTTGGCCTTTCACTGGGGTTCAATCGCTTGTCTGTTCCTACAAGAGCCAAGATCAACTACCTAATGTAATAATTTACTGCATATAATTCTATTACCGACATACATTGCTGATAGTTCCAGTTTCTGGTGATTGTCTTGTTATGAATAGAAATTCTTCCCATTTGCAGGGTTATGGAATCAATTGATGCTGCTATGCAGCTTACCAAGATATTTGGTTTGCCAGAAAGTGAAGCTGGGATTCTTGTCGTTGAGTTCATCTTTTCTATTGTGTGGCAGTTACTTGATGCATCTTTAGATGATGAAGGATTGTTGGAACTCACTCCAGAAGCAAATTCCAGATGGGGCATCATGTCTCAAGAAATGGATGTAGATAGTTGTGGTAGTTTTGATGAGAAGTCTACTGAAAGTCATGGGATATTGCAGAATGCAAATACTACAATGGCAATTGAAATAATTGGACAGTTTCTGCAAAACAAAGTAACCTCCAGAATTCTTTACTTGGCACGCCAGAACTTGTATGTACTTCTTTTAGCTACTCTTATATCTGCAATCGGTATGGTTTTTTGCGTCAGTTCTCCAATGAATTTTACCCTGTCAATATACATCTTGGAAGCTTTCAATCCATGTGGGGGCTCTCTTTTTTTGGGCCACCTCCTGAATGGAGGCTTGAATGCTGCTATTTGGCTTCAAAGTTATTGTTCATTTGGTAATTGCTGTATGTGTTGGCACTTGGTATTTCCCATGGTCATCTCAGGAAAGTTAACACGGCATGAAACTACTTTTCTCACTTTTTAGAAATGTAGTACCTATAGAAGATTTGACTGTCATGTCTCATCTATAAATTGGTTTGTGATCAGTCATATAGTTTCTTGGTCACAATAGCGTGACATGCCTTGACTGAAGATAATTTGCTTAACTGATTTCAGGCCTGTGCAGTGGGAATCTTTCATTCAGAGATTGCGGTTGCTCGTTACAGACTCGGCAGCACTAAGAAATTCAAAAAGCCTAACTCCTGAGGCACTTCAGCTGCTGACTTCAGATGCTTGCGAAGTCTTTTCCCGAGAATGCAAGACAAGTTCACACCAGAAGTTCCATGCTATTATGGCATTTGGCTCCCACGCTTCTTCCGCCCATTGTTCTGAGATATGGCTCCCTCTTGATGTGGCTTTGGAAGATGCCATGGATGGATATGATGTTAATCCAACAAGTGCCATTGAAATAATCACTGGTAACGACTGAAATTTTTCGACTTCTGGAACAAAGTTTCAGCTGCATCTAGTAAAAACAGAGTACTTAAAAGATGTTAGTGGCAATAAAAGTATAGGTTTTATGCAGGTTTGACAAAATCTCTTCAAGCAATAAATGGAACTACCTGGCATGACACCTTTTTGGGTCTCTGGATTGCGGCTCTTCGCCTTGTTCAAAGGGTTAGCTTCTATTGTCCCCTCGGTATTAAACGGTTTGAACTTTTATCTCTATTGTTGCTTGCTTGCGGATTTTCCAGTGCCAAATGTCATTTTTCGAAGCCATTCAGCCTCACCTTATTTTCGTTTCAAGCTTGGAAGACAGTGCTTAAATTTTCTTCAACTAGTATTTTTCTGGCTGAGGTTTTTTCCTGAAATGATCAGGATCCCTAGTATAGCAAGAAATTGAAGTGAGGTTAAACTTCAGCTGCCAATCTTGCCTCGCACCACTTCCACACACAAAAATCCGAGCTTGATTATCATTAATCGAAATTTATATACTCAAACTAGAGAAAGTTCAATAAGCCGGTACAATTGCCTGGTCTCTCCTAAATACTATCACAAAACAGAGTGGAAGTTTAAATTATCATCACTCTGTTGAGCAAATAGCCTACCGAGAAAATTAAAACAAAGATCAAATAGACATGTTTATCCTGTATGACTCTGGCTTTGAATGTAATTATATGTTGCTATTCATTGAACTTATTCTTCATCATTTAACAGGAGAGGAATCCTATAGAGGGCCCTTTGCCACATTTAGATACCCGCTTGTCCATGTTATTCTCTATCGTACCCCTAGTGATTGCTGATCTTATTGAGGATGAAAGCCTAGCAACTGATGATAACGAATGTGCTGGCAATGATCACTGGAAGGAGAAAAAGTGTCCAGGAGATCGCTGCGATGACCTGGTTTCAAGCTTGAGGATATTGGGTGATTATCAAGGCCTGCTGACTCCACCTCACTCTGTAGTTTCTGCGGCTAATCAGGCTGCTGCAAAGGCAATGCTGTTTCTTTCGGGGATTAATGTGGGGAGTGCATATTTTGAGTGCACAAGCGTCAAAGACTTGCCCTTAAACTGCTGTACGTAGTTCATTGTTCAGTTTCATTACCTTTTGATAAGCTGCTCAATATTGTATGTCGAGAACTAAAAGGTCTTCTTAGTTATGGTCATCACAAGGACAGTTGTTCAAGATTTTCCTTTTTGGTTGTGTTTGGTAGGGTACCTTTCTTTTTGCGCATTGCTGGAAAGGAAAACAAAGGTCTAAAAGATTCTTGTCCATTATTTATTAAGTATTTATCAAAAGAGAAAAAAAATACTATTATATGGAGACTCAACTGATGTTCAGACATATGCCAACTTCTTGGATGGGTTTTGACAATTTGCAGGCTTTAGTATAGATAGACATCTGAGAAGGGGGAAGGCCTAATGCTTGAAGATGCTGTTTAATCAGATATGCAGAGGCTTGTGGTGTGGTTGAGCGATATTTAACTCATAGACATGCATTGGGCTCGTAGAATCTAACAGCAGGAAAAGATTTACTTGAGGCACAGGGTTATAAACTATTTCTGCAGCGAAGCAAAGTTGTACTGTAGTCTGGCATTACCTTTGATATTGATTGATACTGTTGTCAGTTTGTGGACTTTATCGTGTGCATTTTGACATGTGCTTATATTTATTTTTCCTGCGTCTTATTTTTTGAAAGTTCTATTGTCATTTGTCACTGCCATTTTAATTAGCGGCACATGCTCATCTGAGTGGTGTATGCTTACATGCAGCTGGAAACATGCGTCACCTGATAGTTGAGGCTTGTATTGCCAGAAATCTACTAGATACATCAGCATATTTCTGGCCAGGCTATGTCAATGGACACCTCAACCAAATGCCTCATAGCATTCCTGCTCAACTGCCAAGCTGGTCTTCGTTCATGAAGGGGGCTCCACTAACTCCCCGCATTGATAGGTGCTTTGGTTTCAAGTCCAGCATCGAGGTACATGTGCACATCCTCTGAAGATAATACCTGCTGATTGTGCCCTGATCCTTTTCCAGTTGATCTTGACGAACAGTTTTTTTCTTCACTTTGGCCTCATTACAATCAATTGTTTCTAAGGTTTGTCTCTGGCCATGACATCGAAAGCTGAAATGGGCGTGGCATTGGTTTGATATGTCTTCTGATTTAGAAGTGGTTACAATTATGTGTCGTCTCGAGTCACTATGGCCAACCATACATTTCTCAAGATGTGGTTCCAGCCAACTAGTTTATGATAAACAGCTGTTCTGATATTATTTGCATGAGCCGATGGAATACTCCTTGATAATGGATGGCTTCATTATGTGATCTACTAGCGCCTTTCATACTTTTAGTGCTGTCTACTCTTCTGTCCTTGTTTATTCATATTCTTTTTCTTGTAACTTAATCAAGGGAAAACCACTGAATTTGGCTCATGGTTTTAATGGAAGTTTAGCAGAGCTCGAGAAAGTGTATGAGATCGCCCTCAAAGGATGCGACGAAGAGAAGATATCAGCTGCTACCATTCTTTGTGGTGCGTCCTTACTTCCGAGGTTGGAATATACAGGTGTGCAGTTATAAAAGATGCATTTCTTTAGTACCATGATTACTAAAATAGAATATAATGTTTCCTTTTTATGTTGTCTTGTTATCTCATTTGTTCTTCTTTACTAAGCACACCATCTCGCGATTCAATCTGTGCAGGAGCACACTGTGTGTTTCATTACTAGACTGCTTTCTCCTCCAGTACCAGCTGATTATGAAGGGGATGACAGTCATTTGATAAAGTATGCTCCAATGCTAAATGTGCTTGTTGTCGGAATAGGATCTGTCGATTGTGTTCAGATTTTCTCCTTACATGGCTTGGTAAGCTTTGGTTACTTGACTCAATGCCCTCCGTCTATATAAGTGAAGCAACTAGCTGCTTTTCTTGATTTTTTCTTATCAAGGAGTAATTACACATTGTACTGGTCGATTGTCTGCTCATTTCTCTTGCTAGTGGAAAATGTTACAAGTCTACTTAAGAGTGTTTGCACTGTAACATTTTGTCAGGTACCTCAACTGGCATGTTCCTTGATGCCAATTTGCGAGGTCTTTGGCTCTTGCGTGCCCAATTGCTCTTGGGCTCTCCCCACAGGAGAAGAAATCTCTGCGCATGCTGTGTTCTCAAATGCATTCACTCTTCTTCTAAAGCTATGGAGGTTTAATCGTCCTCCTCTTGAACATGGAGTCGGAGATGTACCTACAGTTCGGTCCCAACTAACCCCTGAATACCTCCTTTTGGTGAGAAATTCCCATCTAGTCTCCGCCGGAAATGTGCTCAAGGATCGTATCAAAAGCAGACTGTCAGAAGTTGCATCTTCATCATCTCCGAAACCCGTGTTTATGGATACGTTCCCAAAATTGAAAGTCTGGTACCGGCAGCATCAGGCGTGTATAGCTTCAACCCTTTCTGGCCTTGTCGGCACACCTGTTTGTGAAATTGCCGATGGACTTCTGACTACGATCTTCCGCAAACTCAAAGAAGGAAGCCAATCTTTAATTACAGTTAATTCTGCGAGTAGTAGTTCATCAGGACCCCGAAATGATGATGCCTCCATAAGACCAAAACTGCCTGCATGGGACATCCTTGAAGCTGTGCCTTTTGTGGTGGATGCAGCTTTAACAGCTTGCGCTCACGGACGTCTTTCTCCCAGGGAATTGGCTACAGGTCTGGTTGGTGACTTTGTCCGAGAAAAAGACAGATAAAATAGTCTTGAAGTTTCAGTTATTTGTATGTCTTTCAGAGTGAAATTTTTTTTCTTTTGATGTGCAGGGCTTAAAGATTTGGCTGATTTTCTTCCTGCATCTTTGGCTACCATTGTGAGCTACTTCTCAGCAGAAGTTACTCGTAGTATTTGGAAACCGGTTTTTATGAACGGAACGGATTGGCCTAGCCCTGCTGCAAATCTAGCTAACGTAGAGGGACAAATTAGAAGGATTTTGGCTACTACTGGAGTTAACATACCAAGCCTCGCCGCAGGTAATTCATTCGCAACAAGTCTACTGCCATACTTTTATGAAGTGGAATAGTGGCTTATTCATAATTGCTCTAGTTTGATGCTTTACAACAATTGAATATTTACTTGTGCGTTGTTCTTACAGGGGGAAGCTCTCCAGCCACTCTTCCTCTGCCCCTGGCCGCATTTGTGAGCCTCACCATAACCTATAAAATCGACAAGGCTTCAGAGCGTTTCCTTAATTTGGCAGGGCCAGCCCTGGAGTCCCTAGCAGCGGGGTTGCCCGTGGCCTTGCATGCCTATCGTTGCATCTCTCTGGACTCAGAAGGCGAAGCGCTGGAGCGATTTCCTTGTCTTTTCCGCATCTCGCACGGTGTTCCTCCAGAACGCCGACGCCGTGGTTCAGCTCCTCAAGAGCTGCTTCACCGCAACACTAGGGCTTAATACCACTTCGATGACGAGCAATGGGGGTGTTGGAGGTCTTCTTGGTCATGGATTCGGCTCCCACTTCTACGGTGGTATATCTCCGGTTGCTCCAGGAATTCTCTACCTACGCGTCTACCGCTCCATCAGGAACACAGTGTTCATCACAGAGGAGGTCGTCTCTATTTTGATGCAGTCGGTGAGAGAGATAGCATGTAGTGGCCTTTCCCGGGAGAGATTGGAGAAGCTGAAGGCTAACAGTAAGAACAGGAAAAGATATGGCCATGTTTCACTCACCGCAGCGATGGCTCAGATGAAGCTGGCATCTTCTCTTGCGGCTTCTCTTGTATGGTCATCCGGTGGGCACTGCCTGGTTCAGTCACTCATAAAAGAAACACTACCTTCATGGTTTATATCCGTCCACCGGTCTGAGCAGGAGGAAGGAGCGGACGGGGTGGTGGCCATGTTAGGGGGATATGCACTAGCATACTTCACTGTTCTCTGTGGAACCTTCGCTTGGGGGGTCGACTCAGCATCTTCAGCTTCGAAGCGGAGACCCAAGATCCTTGGGATTCACATGGAGTTCCTAGCAAGTGCCCTGGATGGGAAGATTTCGCTTGGTTGTGATTGGGCCACTTGGCGGGCGTATGTGTCGGGATTCGTGAGCTTGATGGTGGCCTGTACTCCGAATTGGGTGTTGGAGGTGGATGTCGATGTGCTCAAGAGATTGAGTAGGGGGTTAAGGCAGTGGAACGAAGATGAGCTTGCTCTTGCTTTGCTCGGGGTGGGCGGAACCGGGACGATGGGTGCGGCCGCCGAATTGATTATCAGAAACGAGCTATAGTTTTTCCCAGTACCCTTTTCACACTCTTCAGTTTTTTCCTCTTTCCATTCTGAAGAGACTGTAGATGCATTGTGTATATTGCTTGTAGGTCTCAGGAACAGTTGTACAAGAATAAATTTAATCCGTAGTCAAGGCCTATACAGTTCCACAGAGAGCGAAATTTCTCAAGACAGGAAGTTAGGTGCTTCTATAACCAAATTCTGATGACACTGATTCCCTGTTGAAGTTTATTCCATTTGCATGCAGAAGCTGATGATCATGGTGTTTAAAGCAATCCCACGAAAGTTCAGAGAGCCCGCTAAAGAAGGTGGATGTTTAATGGCGCATGTAACGCAATGACCGTCAGGAAACAATTGAGGATATTTACATTGAACTGACCAAGAGAAATTGAAATACAACCCGGCATACATCAGCATCGGCCAAATCTATGTTTTATTCTCTCCTCCTCATAAGTACAACAATCAGCCACATATCTACTATACCTCATTCGTTCCGTTTCCACTGCATCATAACCCGGTATGAACCAAATCTTGCGGGAAAGACGGTAAAACTGGAAAAAGATAAAGATACAAATAAACGAGAGAACAAAAGCAGGCAGATCTAGGCTTCTATCTAAGTCACTAAAACCAGTCTTATTCCCCTGCACGGTCCTCGATCCTCCCCACTTCGCCAATTCTAATTACCCAATGGAAACTTCAATAACAGGAAACTCATGCGAACTCGCGATCACGAAGAATCAATGGCGCCACGAGGGTCCAGATGTAGAGACCACATGTGACCCACTCTGTACAAATGCGGACCCAAACAGATGTCCAACCCACATCGACCAGATCCGAGCTATCAGAAGAGCTGGTCCAGTCTGAAAGAAGCATAGCTGAGTACATACTAGCCAAAGCGAAAATCAGGTGGAAGAAAGAGTATGAATAAGTAACTGGCTGCGATTCTGCTTCCTTCTTATCCTTCTTATCTTTGCCTTCTTCGACATCATCTCCTTCAAGAAGAGGCTTTTTTGTGCCTGCAACACAAGTTTCATGATGTACTGAGCAAAGAAGAATAATAGCTTTAGCTACCCTTGCAAATTGGATGAAGTTTCAGGCCTAACTTCCTCATCTGTAATCAATCTTTGGATATATTCAAAGGACGAATATATGGATTTTGAAACAAATTCCTAAAAATAAAGAATTCAGTCAGAACCATTCGCTTCAACGATTCTCGAATAGAATCTTCTCAAGCTCTGGACAATTTCCTCAAATTCTAGTTCTCAAAACCAAAAACCTATGCAGTTTATAAATTACCGGACTTGGGGGAAGACGGAGGGGACAAGAATATTGTTGATGATCCAGCACGGCAAGCAGAATATAGTACAGAAAGAACTGTCGTAAGCATTCCAAGAATGAGGGTGCTGGTGGAGACTGCTTTAGACTTGTTATTTAGACCATTGCAAACATAATCTCGAGGTTCACAAGAGAGAGCAGTGTAGCACACATAAGCGCAATAAACTGATACCACCGCAGCAGGCAAGAGGCTGCCATTTACCTGTTCAGAATCCCAGAAAAATCAGTCTCAGTAACTTCAACACGTTTCCTGGCACATCAGTAAAATGAGATTCTTTGCTCTTTGCCAAAGAAAACCTCCCACAGTTATTGAAACATCAAAATTTGTAGTACTGGGACGGAAGAATATTAAAAAGCTATTGGTATTTTCCACAGTTCCTGAAAAAGTGCACAACTAGAACAAAGCCAAAGTCTCGAGGAAAGTTTCCTCAGCAGATAGAGACTCCTTGGAGAGCTGACTACACAGGAGAAAGCTATAGTATGAAAAGAAACAGTAGGATATTTCTATTAAACAATCAATCCCATGGACTCGTAGAGAATGCCATTTGATAAGCAGCATAATTCATGCAAGTACATGAAGTATGCAATAATACTATTATTCAAATAGCATTATTCAAAAGGTATACAAATCTAATAGGCAAGTATTCGAGAGCATGCTTTCTCACCGCAGGGTGAAGTGCAACGATTCCATTTACAAGGCCGAGGATCATTGTCATAACAAGGAAGAAGACATTGAGGCCACAGTCCTCACCAGAAGGATTAAACCATATGAACAAAATCCCAGAGAGAGTGTAGGCTGCAATATAGCACCCAATTGATATCACCAGCAAAGCAATATACCTACACAAGTCCAATGAGCCATCAGAACTCAACAACCACAGAAGCCTAACATGCGAAGGAAGGAAGAAAGATAGACTAGAATATTCAAAGACTCGAACTGACCATTTCTGTTCATCTTTTGCAACCCATGCATCATTCCACGAATGAGTGAAGTCTAGCAGCATAATCACTTGAACCAACAGAAATAGTCCTGCTCCAAATTTTGATAGAGTTTCTGCGGATCCAAGGCATTTTCTTGGGTCAATTACAAATTGTGACTGTGTCAATCAACGAGATTTCATTAAGCAAAGTCAAGATTCCAAATAAATAACACTTTCCTCCTTCCCTCCAACCATTACACCAGCCACTTGTCACCAAAATTATCCAACTGGTGAGAAAATTACACGAAGGAAAGAAAATCGTTAAGTAAATTATAATATAGTTATTAAGCAAACAAGCAAAGGGAGCTTCTCCTTGCTCGGCTGAAATTTGATTGATGCTGTTTTAGAGACTCTTTTTACAGGATTTAAGAGATGGTGAATGTGGAATACCAACTTAGCCAAATTTACATTCAGAAGGATCCTTGCTAACAACTGTAGAACAAGAAGCCCTTTCCTTTCTTAGTTCAATTTTTTTGGTTCAAAGAACCATTCAATTGAAACTTTTGATGACCAATTGGAGTACCTAAAAGTCCTCTAGTGATATGAATACATAAGTAAGCATAAAATTCCTCGCAGCCATACTCTATTTCCTACACTACTTGAGATCAGCAGCTTATTCAAAAGAATCTTGTGCGACTCCACTTCCATTTACCAACTAGTAACGATATAAAAAGAAGTAAAATTCGATTGGAATTTATCGAATTTGACTCAGGGATTATAACACAATAACACTATGTATGGTAGAGGGATTTTGAGGGAAGATTAAGGTTTTTCAATGCGATGTCTTGTTTGGATGGACAGAAAGAAATGGAGGGAGAAGAAAGGAAGGGATTGGGAATGATTGGGGGAGAATGACCTAGATGATTTTGTATAGTGTTCAAATCCCTCCAAATCCATTTGACCATCACCGTAAATAGTTTTTTCTTCTTCTCACTTGTACCCTTATTTTACTTCTCTTTCTACATACAGAAAATGATATGCCTTTATGCATTTCTTTCGATTCATTTCTATTGCAAACAAAGAAAATATATTTCCTTCTCTTCTTGTCTCCCTAATTATTTGAACCCGTTCTTTTCCTTTCTAATTACCTTTACCATACACCTGGTAAAGAAAAGAATTGGCAGATTGATGGAACCATTAGTCACTGCACATTTCTTAGAAGCGGATGTGTAAAGAGAATGACATCATAGAAGTAAATAGGATGAAGAACATTAAAAAGAAAAACAAAAGCCTACGGATACAAACCATAAATTGTGATGACCTCATTTGGCATGAAAAACATGAGGACAACGAGCAAGAGCCAGATAATCATCTTCGCAATCCAACAACCATGGTGCCACGAATCACGTCTGTCGCTCTGGTCTTTCACCCCGATCATTATGAGGGCGAGTATTGCGAAAAAAAGAAAATTCCCCAAGCTCACACGGAGGACAGCTTGTACTTGAAACCATGCTTTTGTATGCGAACCAGTATTTATCCCTATAATCAGATATCAACGACTTCATCACTACACTATAGCAATTAGCCTGCTGGGTGAAATGAGAAAGTAGAACTAGAATAATGCGCGCCCAAGTATATGTATACATATATTTGGAAGAAAAGAGCTTCAATTGGAATCCTTGGACAAATAGTCGCTCAGTTCGGCGAAATATGAATCATCGACAGATAGCCCATCTCCTACACCCAGGAACGACAATTCCAGACGCTACTCAACACGACATAAACAAGAGCAAACTTATGAGGAAAAGCATGATATCAAGCAGGATACATACAGTACTAGTTCCTAGAATTCCGTAATCGCCAATCTCTCCAACAGTGTCAATCCACCTATCAACGAACTATCACTCCTATCGACTCGCAACGTCGCAAACACAGCAAAGCGCATCAAACGAAACACAACGGTAGAGAGAGAGAGAGAGAGAGAGAGAGAGAGAGAGAGAGAGAGAGAGAGAGAGAGAGAGAGAGAGAGAATGGGGAATACAGGAGATTTTCTCGAGCAGAGGAGCGGCGACTTCTCTGAGAACCCAGGAGACGATCAAGGAGAGGCCGAAGAGGCCGCAGTAAGCGAGCCTCGCCGACCGCTGGGAGATCCCCCCCGCCACCGACGAGCAGAGGCCGCACGTCGCCGCCGCGAAGCACGACGCCAGGCACGACATCTCTCTCTCTCTCTCTCTGGAGGATTCTGGACTGAGACTGGTAGTTGGAAGCAGAGGTAGAATTTCAGACGAGTTCTATTCTATTTTGCTTGGGGAGGTTTCTAAAGTAAATCCCATCCGTTTCTTTCATTGATTATCTTGCGTCAGCTCCCCATCCAGGATTGCTCTGAAAATGACACCCAACGTTGGCAATTTCCGACGCAACCTCTCCCGTTTCAATGGATTTATATCGCTAAAAATCTCAAATTAATCCGTTTAGAACAAATTTATCATAAATTATTTTTTATCATAAAAAATTCCAAACTAATATATTTGTGACAAATTTAATCTGAACTATTTTTTTGACTATAAAAAATCATAAACCGATACACATGTGATAAATTTATCTCAAATTAATTTTTTTGACCACGAAAAACCCCAAACCGATACACCTATGATAAATTCACATTTCATTAAATTGGATTAATATCACGAAAAATTTCAAGTTGATACATTTGTGACAAAAAGAGGGTAAAAACCCTAAAGTAGTACACCCATGAACTGTTGCGTGTCATCTAACTCAAGAATTTGGCCGTTAAATTTAACGAAAACTAACGGATGATCGATTTGTCACAAGTATATCGGTTTAGGATAAATTTATTATAAGTGTATCGGTTTGGGATTTTTCATAGTAAAAAAAATAGTTTGGAGTAAATTTATCATAGATGTACCAATTTAGAGTTTTTCGTGATATTAACATCATTTCATTGGGCTAAATACTTTCAATTATACCATAAAATTTTTTTCGTCTCGTGAAAAATCTCAAATTTTGGGTCCGTTCTCGATTCTTAAATACTTTCAATTATACGATAAACTTTTTTTCGTCTTGCGAAAAATCTCAAATTTTGGGTCCCGCTCTCGTTTCTATCCTAAACTTTATTTGTCTCCCGAAAAAGACCTCGACTTTAAGTTCAATTCCAATTTTATCCTAATTTTTTATCACATAAAAAATCATCTAGTTTTACTTGAGTTCCAGATATGCCCCCATTAATCCTCCGTCTCAAATCACCCCTAGTGATCTTACGTTGAGACCCCAACAAAAATTGAAAAAAAAAATCTTACGTGACATTTCCATGCTATTACTTTAGCTTCCCCTCCAAATTTCAGAGCCAAGAAAATGTCTTTTGGAGAAAAAATTTCCATATCAGTCCAAATAAAGTCCTTTTAGATTTGAAATTTAAAGAAAAATGGCGGATAAAGATTCAAAGAAAAGGATCGATCTAAGAAGGGTTGTCAACATATGACCTCGTTCAGATTTTTCATTAGATGGGGAGAATCGTCAAGAGTTTCCGACGAAATGCAATGTTTCGATTGAGGTCAACGTGTAAATCCGATATTAAAAAGTGTGTTAAGGTAGTTAGTCAACCAACCTCAACTACTCAGTCTTTCTGGTACAACGATTCACCTTCCCCTACTACAGAATCCAGTCACTTTGGCTTTTGTTCCTTCAAAGCAGATTGAACAGCTTTCCTCACACTGCTCAGCATCTTCCTTGCTGCTGGCCCTCCAGAGGATTTAACAGTTTGATTTAAGAGAAGAAATTCGCAGACATTTTCACGACTTTTTCACGTCGACCATCGCATGCGATTTGGATTCAAGTGAAAAGAAGAACGAACTTGCAGCAAATCTAAAAATGCCCAGACAAGTTTGAAAATTTCTAAGGATATCGATTACCTCGAGCAGGAGCGGACTCGCTCTTCGTTCACCATTGAGTCATGAACAATGGTTCATGGTGATGGAGTTCTTAACCATGATTGATATTCATCCATCTCATGGTGCAACTGACACTTGATTTTGACGTCAAATCCTTTACCCATAGGATTCGAACTTACCGGGCCGAGGATCGAATAACTAGGATTCTCATAGCTTAGAAAACCCCAGATCTCATCTGGAGAGGAGGATGGTGTAATCGTTTAAGCTTTATTTCCGGAACTGTACAGGGATGAAATTTTTTACTTGTCAGTACTAGTACGCCAAAGCATCTGTATCATCGGCAATTTGCCATTGAGCCGAACCGGCTCAAGCGTGCTAGAGCGAAGGAGAACTTCAAAACTAGGAAAGACGGGATGGCATCAACATCAGCAAGTTAGCTACCATAACCATATGAAGCAGAAACGGAATTCTGTTGCTTTCCCATTTTTTGACATTGAGGTCATGTTAATTAAGGAAGAGAAAATTATTTGAGGTCTGCGGGTAGCTGTTGGAAAAACTGTACCGACTCGAATGTGACAACACAATTGGCTTAATCACTAAATGGTACTTTATATCAATGTTCCTGTGCTCAGTGGAGAAAATATGATATGTGCATGAGGTCTCCCATCTTATAAATAGGCATCATTTGGAAGCCAGTTTTCGCATCCAACAGAGCACTGAAGAGCAGAAAGAAAGAGAGGGAAGTAGACCGAAAATGTCAAGGAGCGTTCGACTTTCCGCTGGTTTCGCTCTCTTGGCTCTGGCACTGTCCTTTGTCAGCGCCTATGACCCGAGTCCCCTGCAGGACATCTGTGTAGCAGTCAAAGAACCTGAGAATGCTTGTAAGATTGTCTTTCCCATGCCTGGTAGAATTCCCAGTATTATTACATTTTGCTCTCTGCTTTTAGAATAGTCCTCCTTTAATTCAGGTAATCTTAATGGCTGCCCCAGGGAAGCTCGTTAGGCATTACGACTAATTCTTTCAAACCAGACATTGCAGTACATTAATTTCAAATGAAACATGACAACTAAGTAAACAAAAAGATACAATTTTCATTCTCGGCGCGACGTTATGTGTCGAAGGATGTGCCTCAAAGGCATAACGTCAGCCACAATTTCCTCTCTATGCAGTGTTTGTGAATGGAAAGTTCTGCAAGAACCCCCATCTTGCCACAGCAAAGGACTTCCTCTTTTCCGGCCTCCAAGTCCCTAGAAGCACAGCCAATCCCCTAGGCTCCACGGTCACCCCGGTGACCGTGGACCAGATACCAGGACTCAACACACTCGGCATTTCCATGGCTCGTGTCGACTTTGGAATAGAAGGTTTGAATCCTCCCCACACTCACCCTCGCGGCACTGAAATATTACTTGTCTTGGAGGGTACCCTGTATGTGGGCTTCGTCACATCCAACCAGTTGAACAACACCCTCTTTGCAAAAGTTCTTTACCCCGGAGATGTTTTCATTTTCCCCATTGGGATGATTCACTTCCAGCTCAATGTTGGAAAGACCAACGCAGTCGCGATCGCCGCTCTAAGCAGCCAAAACCCAGGAGTCATCACGATTGCTAATGCACTGTTCAATGCAAAACCTCCTATTTCCCCTGAGGTACTAGCCAAGGGGTTCCAGATTGAAGAGAAGCTGGTCGAGACGCTTCAGAAGAAGTTATGGTACTACAATTAACATGAGAAGCAGCCGATGATGTTCTCATCTCTGTGTACTTGATTCTGATAAAGTTCCTAGTTCAAGTGGAAGTTTCCTTGTGTAACGTCATGTATTGATATCAAGTGTAATAAGACTGTTGCTGTCTGCACCATCTGCTACTTTGAGCTTATTGTGATGAACTTGTTTCATGGTTGGAGCGACTCGATCCAGCACTCTGTTTTAGATTTTTGTCTGAAATTGGGAAGATTCGAGGAAGCATAAATATGGGGTCACTCTCATGGGCAACAACATCAAACGAACGCAAGCCTCTTCATTTCAATTCTCAGGCAACTACTCTTTTCACTTTTTGCTTTTAGAAATTTCTTTGTAGGGATGGAACTGATTCTCCGTGTCTCGCGGTGGTGACGCCATGAGACGCAGCCCCACCGTGAGCGATGAGGCGCACGGGCCCTCAACGACCCTCACCCGTACTCCAACAAGGGCAAGGTGGTTGCCGGCTGATTGACAGCCGGTAGTCTTTTTTACTTTATCTCATAAAGAATTAAGCCTTTTCTTCTATTGTTATATTCTTTTTTCCTTTTATCGTCTTTCTCTTTTTTTAAATTTTTTTATTTTTCCTTATTAAATTTCCAAATTTTTTTGCTGATGTGGCGCTTGGTGAGTGCCGGTAACAAAAGTATGTGAGCATTTTATGTTAACCAAATTGGACCATGTTAACATAAAGACTTGATCGTACCGATTTGATAAGTTTTTTAGAAAATAATTTTCCTTTTAAAAATTTTAGGACTCAAAAATGCACTATCCCTAGTTCTTAATCGATGAACAAGTGCTGAAGTAATAAGTAAAAGAAGAAAAAAAAGGAAAATGACAGCTACGATTCTGGCTTCCTCGAACATATATTAGCAAGTCACTGGTGAATTACCTAATTGATTTGACATTTCTCCTTGTATTATGTTAGGTACCAAGATAGGCTGAAACTCAAGATGCTAGCGAGGCTTCTCCTTCATGAGTTGCTGCTTAAGATGCTGCAGAGCACGGTTATAAAGTCGAAAAAACATGACTATCGATTCGTCATCCATGGAACGAAAATCTTCTGTTATTTTGATTCAATAGAACCGCGGAAGGCCCGACATTACAAGCGAGTTGGAGACTTAAACTACCCATTCGGCCTAATTGTTTATCCTAAAAAAGATACAACTTCATTTTGCATTATTGCTGGATAATGATCAGAATCAGAAGGGTATATCCATGAAATGAATTGTTTGCATGGATGCTGACGCTTGATAGTGATTGTTCGCTACGGTTGGTTATCATGGTTGTTGGCAAGTCTTAGGTAAGTGGAAAACCTTAAAATTCGCTACTTTGACCAGTTTTCCAAGGTATGGAGATTCCATATGTGACCAGACAACTGGAAAGGTATCTGTAACTGTCAGAACTTCAAACAGAAAGAGAAGAAAACTGTGGTTTCAATCCAATCAGCCAATTCTAACTAATCCAATCTTTTTGGTGCAACCATTCCTCTTCTTCTAGTTGAAGCACATTGGCTGTTGTTTCTCAGCCTCTTCAGCATATTCCGTTGTTGTCAACAGATGCTATCTTAAGGTTCCACCAGCCCTGATTTCACCATTTTGAGTGTTTAATTGGTGCAGTACCTACTACTACCAAATAGGCGATTTTGCTGTTACAATTTCAGCTCCTAGACTGAACTCTGAAATTTTAGACGACAAAAGGTTCCCTGAATTAATGATAGTGCTGCATAATTCTTATCTGGGAAATTGTTGTTTGACAAAGATGATCCCCCATTTCTGTCCATTTTCATTAGGAACTCCATTTCATGCTGATACTATGAAGCAAGTATATCATCAGCACTAAAATGACCCAATTCAGGAGTGCTAGGGTACAGAGGGGACAATATATATATGTATGACATGGAAAAGAGAAAAGGTTGAGCCGTTCCGTTACTGCTGGAAAAATGATCCAGTTGCACTACAGCATATTATCGTCACCTGAGAAGCAAGAAACATATATGTCCTCTGACCAATGAAAGCGACGTTTGCTTAAGGAAGAGCAAATCAATTGATTTTTATATGTAGCTGTTGAACAACAGCACCGTTTACGTTTAGAATGTAAAGGGAAACAGTTGACTACAGTTGGAGAATGCACATAGACTCCAAATTCTAACTGAGCACAACCATAGATGGCCCCAGAGTACAAGTCAGTCGAAGACCAAAAGCTGGTTGGTACGGCTTTGTTACAAACCTTGGTCATAGCGATAATAGAAACTTGATTTCATAAATGTAATGTCGTGAGAATCACATCGCGTATACCCATGAAAAAATTGTTTCCAAAGTTCAATAGTGACATTTAGTTATGGACTGGTCAAGTGTTAGGAAATTAAAAATGATATACGATTTCCACTTTAATTAGTATTGTGTACTACTAGTACTTCAATTAATCATTCAAAGCCCAATGCTAGTTCCAACACAATCAGCCAATTCTAACTACTCCAATCTTCCGGTGCAACAATCCATCTTCTTCTACATCTTGCACAATTTTTTTCTCAAGCTGATTGACTATTTTTCCTCAGTCTACTTCAGCATATTCCTATGATGCCATGTTAGGTTTGTGGCCAGCCTAATTTTGATCATTATCCGTCTTTAACTAATGCAGTAGATGCTGCCAAATAGGCAATCCTGGTTTCCCTTGCAAATCCATTGTCATACACATGCTCCTCTTACATATGCAGACCAGACTCGGAAATCCTAGAAGATTGCACAAATCTCATCTTTAAAAGTAATTGTTACATTGACTGAAACTGAACTCCATTTCAGGCAAAAACTATAACACGAGTCCAGCATCAGGATCGAAATAAACTCTTTCGAGTGTGCTAGAGTAAAGTAGAGGACAACAACGCACGCATGAGTCGAAAAAGAGATGACTGTCTATATGACAGAAATTTGCCTCTAGGAAAAGATTGACTAGCACTGCAACAGCCCTTGTAGCATGACTGTAAGAAGCTGTAAAATGTGTTCTTTTGCTTTTGAATATGGAGACGAAAGTGGCCATTTGTTTTAAGAAGAGCAAATAACAGATTAGTGTGTAGCTGTTGAACTATTGTACTGTTTGGAATACAAAATGAATATGGCTAACCGATCAGATGTTGTCAAAGCTTTCTCTGCTTTCAGGTATGCCATCTATAAATAGACTTAGTGTTTTGCCTGGCTTTTCTCATCCCTCAAAGCACTTGTGTCAAAAAGAAGAAAGAAAAGCAGATAAAAATGATGAGCAGTGTCAGATTTTTCGTAGGCTTGGCACTATTGACTCTGGCATTGTCCATGGCTGACGCGGAGGACCTAGTACCCTCCAGGATATCTGCGTAGCAGTCAAAGAACCCAAAAATGCTTGTAAGCTTTTCTTTCCCTTTCTCAATCAAACTTTGTGAACTTATTAGCCGACATAGCCTGTAATTTTGCATTTCCACATATAGAACTGCCCTTTCTCCTTAACAAATGAGTAAAGCACCTAGTTTCGCATGCAATAGGACAATGAACTGATGAAGTGCACATGAAGTTAGCATTTTATCTTTCTGCAAAATTTAAGACATGCCTCTGACTGTTCTGAGGAAATTGTCAACCATTTTACCTAGAAGCACTGCCAATCCCTTGGGCTCCACCGTCACCCCAGTGACTGTAGACAAGATAGCGGGACTCAACACTCTTGGCATTTCCATGGCTCGTATCGACTTTGGAATAGACGGTTTGAATCCTCCCCACACTCACCCGCGTGGCACTGAGATATTACTTGTCTTGGAGGGTACCCTGGGCTTCGTCACATCCAACCAGTTGAACAACACTCTCTTTGCAAAAGTTCTTTACCTCGGAGATGTTTTCATTTTCCCCATTGGGATGATTCACTTCCAGCTCAGCATTGGAAAGACCAATGCAGTCACGATCACTGCTCCAAGCAGCCAAAACCCAGGAGTCATCACTATAGCCAATGCATTGTTTAATCCAAAGCCGCCTATTTCACCCGAAGTTTTAGCCAAGGGGTTCCAGGTGGATGAGAAGTTTGTTGAGAAACTTCAAAAGAAGTTCTGGTACTACAATTAACCTGAGAAATGCTTCTGAAATCTTCCAGATTTGTGTCCCTGATTGAACAAATTTTTTTACATTATTCATAAATTTTCTTGTTCACCTATGAAGAAAATTTCCTCCTGTAACTGTGATGTATGGATGTCAGTGCAATAAGATGGTCATGCTTGCTAAATCCTCCACTTGTACTTATTATTTTCGGTTTCATTTGCCTTGAGAATTTCTTGTATGATGATTCACATGACAGGATGGTAGAGAAGGGAAACAGAGTTAATAAGAAATCCATGCATTTTCAGGCATATCCTCCAACTACTGAGAATTGATTTTTAACTCACGCTTAAATGTTTAGCAGCATCAAGCTATCTTCAACTCGAAAAGGACTGCTTCATCATAGACCAGTTCAATCAAAATGACACTCATTTCAGGAGCAAGAGGACGGTAAGCCTACTGACAAGGTGCTTCTTGCATATGCTACCCAGTCAGCTTCATCAAACGGGAAATAAATTGTCACATTGGAAGATTTTCTTCTGACATATCCCGTCCTTTCCGAATACTTCCGCTTAGGCTATTCAAGTTTTTGGCAAAAGACCAGAAAACAGAGGAAGCTATACACAATGACATCAATGGAAAAAGACATTTCTTGTGATCGCATGGATAACAAAATCGTGAGGAACTTTTGCAAAACTTTATTTTAAGCACTTGTAAAACATGGATTTTAGTATTTGTCGCAAAGACAACACATCGGTGGAGGAAATGTGGATAAGGTCTAGCATCTTGAAGGATCAGATACTCTATTATCATCACATGGGATCATTTTTGTGTCTGATGCTTCCATTCTGAAGTTGGATCTGAGCCCCGAAACTTTGGGCCCATCCCTGATCGATGCGGTCATGAACGGTTCTCAGGCACTCGCCACAGACGTCCTGTGATAATGCTCCATGGCCATAGCAATTAGTAGAATAGATGCTATAATCATAGCTTGGCGTCGGTGTATCATCACATGAACCTTCTATGAGGAGACCTCTAGCAGCGACATAATACCCCACACATATACCTAACTGGACTGCATAATTTATAAACCTCGATTGTCTTAGGAGTAGATTTGACCGTATTGCAAGCACATAGTATCCCTATGAGAATGATTGACAACATGTTGCAATGTGTACACGATATATGGCTCTCTATCTTCACTTTCCCCCTTATTTTTCTTTTTTTCGTTCATTTGAAGTTCTGGTGAAATTTCTATATATATATGTGTGTGTGTGTGTGTGTGTGTGTGTTCCACCAACTTTTGGTTGGGAGCTAAGGTGCAGAGGTTCTCAAGTATTCAAGTACACATTATGCAAGACGCTTCTGTGACGTCCTCCCTTACCATAAATGTTTCTTGTTATCCTTGCACTTGAGAAGAGGCATCCCTTGGTTATTCCCATGGTTGAGAATTAAGATGATTTCCACAAACAAAGAGTTGATTTTGTCTGTTATAACAATATAAACTTGAAAAGCAATGGGTTGCACACCAAACTTCAACATGGTGTCATTTGCATGCGATTTTCTCGATCTATGCCTTGACCAAACACCCTTTGCTGCCCAACCAGCTACGAGGGCTCAACTCTATAGCCATTTCCATGGTTCGTATTGGCATTGGAATAGGTGGTTTGAATCCTCTGCACTCTCACTCGCGTGGCACTGAGATTATGCTTGTCTTGGAGGGAACCTTCTATGTAGGCTTCTGTCACGTCCAACCAACTGAACAACACTCTCTTCGTGAAAGTCTTCAACCCTGGAGATGTTTTTGTTTTCGTGATCCGGATGATTCACTTTTGGCTCGATGTCGGACAGTCACAATCACCGCTTTAAGCAGCCAAAGCCAGGAGTCATCACCATAGCCAATGCATTGTTTCATGCAAAGTCGTCTATTTCCCCTAAAGTTCTAGCCAAGGGGTTCCAGGTGGATGAGAAGCTTGTTGAGAAACTTCAAAACAAGTTCTGGTACTACATTTAGCCTGAGAAATGCATCTGACAATGTCCTCATCTTGTGTATTTAGTCAAACAAACTAATACATTAAGTCTTCTGATGAAGCTCCTAGTTCAAGAATGAAGAAAGTTTCCTTTTGTAACCTCTTGTACTGATATCAGTATGATAAGACTGCGGTTTTCTACACCATCTAATACTTTGAACTTATTGTGATGAACTGATTTCATGGAACCAAGGCAGAATAAGACAGTGAGCTCGGCACTTGACTCTACCATGTCCGACGATTTCCAATCTGAAAGCTTTACAAGCACAAACTGATGCCAGCGTGGGAGGTGGACGACAGGGACTCCCTCGATGGGCTGGAGAACGGGGACTCCGAATACGACTGGGTCCCTCCCAAAGGTCCCTCCACCATGGTCATCACAAAAGAATCACTTTTGTCTGCGCAGAGAGGGGATTGCGAAGGGTGATGGACTTGTTACCACTGAGAGAGCACCATGCACGAACTTTGCTTATCCATCACCGATGGGATGTTGAGAAGTTGCTTGCGGTGCTTGTGGAGAAGGGTAAAGCTTGTTTATTTGCGGATGCGGGTGTGCCTCTGACTGAGGACCATGATCTCAGTTTGGCCGAGGAATCGACTTCTATAATTATGTGTGATATATGCATGGAAGAGATACCTGGTAACATTACAACAAGAATGGACTGTAGTCATTGCTATTGCAATGATTGTTGGACTGAGCATTTTGTTGTGAAGATAAATGAAGGTCAAAGCAAGCTGATGTATTACTTGATTTGTTGGAGAGGTCGTCCCAAATGAAGCAGATTTCGCAATCTTGGAGACAGGATTGAATTTGAAGAGATTGAAGTCAACAAAGACAAATCAGATTTGAGGACAAATATTTTTCCTAGCAGGGGAGAATGATGCAAATAAAGTTGGCGATCTCTGTAATATTGCGTAATAGTACATAATTTTAGGATTTTAGGCAATTTCGTGATTTTAGTGATATTTTTGTAATATTGTGTTTCCTAGGTTAATTAGGGTTAGCACCATATATAAGGGTGTTTAGGGTTTCGAGTGAAGGAGATTATCATTACGGACTTCTGATATTTTTCGTTGATTTTGATAATCACACTTGAGAGAACAGATTGTTCCTCATTATCAATTCTTAATTCTTCCGTCTAGCCAATTTCCGTTGCGTTTTGGCATCACAAACCGTTAATAGCCATCACCGGTTATGCTAAGGCTGCATATCTAACTAATAATGAGCAATCAATAACTACTAAGGGTGCGCATGACAATACTTCTACTTTAGAAATCAATTTCCGGCCAAAAGTTGAGTTTTCTACTTCGGCTTCAGAAGTTGATTTCTAATTAGAGAAATTCGTTTGATAATAGTAGAAAATTTCTACTTCTGAAATATTATTAACACAAATATTCTATGAAAACTTATTGTCGGGGGCAGAAAAATTTGTACTTCATTTTAAAACTTTTTAAATTTCTTTAAAAAATAATTTTTATTATTAAAAAATATTATTTACTTTTCAAAATAAAAAATAATTGTTTATTTTTTACTCCGACAACCGGAGACTACGATAGGCGGCGTGATGGTCGGCAGTGGTCAACGGCTAGCGGTGGCTAACCGTGGAGGTCGGCGGTAGATTGTGGCGATAGGCGGGCCGATGGTTGGCGGCAGGGGGCGGCGGTGGTTGGCGAGGGGCGGCGGGAGGTGGTAGTCGCGGCGGTCAATGGAGGTCGGCGGTGGGTTGCCACTGGCGCTGGCAGCGATGGGCGGCGGCTAGTAGAGGTTTGCGGTGAGCAATGGTCGGCAGTGGTCGCGGCCGGCGAAGGTCGACGGTGGGCAATGGTCATTGGGCAACGACAAGCGGTGGACAGCGGCGGTGGAGGTAGGCGTGGCCAAAAAGAGGGTGAGTTGAGAAGTACATCTTGAGTTGAGAAACAATTTTTTTAACTTTTCAAATTGAGGGAAAAACAATTTCATAAATGAAAATTCATTTCAGAAGACAATTTTTTTACCAAATGGATTTATGCTTCAGAAGTTACATTATCAAGCGGATTTCTGCTCCCGAACTATTACTATGCGCATCCTAAACTTCAGATGTTCCAGGGATCATGATGTTGCGTTGAGTTTAAGTGGGAATGAAGCATCAAGGCATTCGTGTTTTATGAGAAATTGCCATTGCTATTTACTTGCTGTGCGTCTTGGTTCGAGCGATTTATCGACCCCTTTGCATCCCTTTTTTCTTCCAAGTTCTGTAGTAAAAAAAACAAAAAACAAAAGACAGCTATAGCTTAGTTTCCTTGAACATATGTTAGCAAGTTTGCTGAAGTCCATGTGATTGTAATAAAGTTACTAGTGAATGGGCAGAAGAGCACTTCAAGTGATAATATTTATATATGGCGCTCACTTTAGTGTCAAAATTTTCTCCAGCTCACTCAAGTGCCACATCAGAGAAAACACAATAATTTAAGTGCCAACGGCGAGAGATTCCGGCCAAAATAAATACGTGACTTTCTTATTTAAAATAATTTAATGACATGCAATTTTTAATTCAAACAATTTAGTGACATGGCTTTTGGAAATAAAAAAATTAATTCCATGTGTGCAAAGAGAACGGCGTCGCTCGCTTAACGTGGCTGAAATGTCTTAAACTATAGCACTTAAGTTATCACATTTTACAACTTATGACACTTAAGTGATCACTTTAAAAAAAAACTTGGCACTCAAATGATCATAATTTACAATTTATGGCGCTGAAAGTCACTCCATTGGCTAAATGACGTCATTTGTGCTTTGGAAGATGACTAGGATATCCGACGAGCCACGTGGGATTAGTTGATTGATAAAAAATTTCCATGTATGATTTTCGGCCAGGCTCACCGGAATTGGACTGAAATAACAGTTTTTCAAAAATATTGGCACTTAAGTAATCCCCAAAAAAAGTTTTGGCACCCAAGTGAGTGCCGTACATAAATATTATCACTTGAGGTGTCCTTACGCCTAGCGAATGAATCTCCTCATTGATTTGTTAGTATGCTTTTATTATGCTAGGTACTAAGATAAGTCGAATCGTGGATGCTGGTAAGGTTTTTCTTGCATTAGTAGTTGCTTAAGCTACCGCAAAGCATGGCTATAGAGTTGAAAAATATGACTATCAATCTGTCATCCACCACCAAACGAGTTGGAGACCGTTAGATGTATAAAAGGGTAAAATATTCTTTGGAGCTTTCTATCTTATTTTGTATATATAGTGATGTTTATTGAATAATACAATATACGATTTCCCTTTCTACATGGTATCAGAGCCTCCTCCCTACGATTACCTTCTTGCGACTACGCTAGACGTGACTCGGATGCCGGTCGCTCTCGCGCAACTCCCCCTTTAAGTGGGTTGGCACAGTTCATCCAACTCCTTCTTTGTCACTATCCTTGGTGCTTTACCTTCCTCAATTTCCATTTAAACCTCATGTATGTTAGTAAATTAACAAAGAAATTTCAGTGTTCAATGACATTCTACCCCGATTCTTGTATTTTTCAAGATCCGGCTGCGAAAAGGACGATTGGTAGAGGACATGAGGTGGGGAGACTGTATGTGCTTGAAGATGCTCCTTCCATTACATGCCCTACTATTGCTTCCCCACATCAGATTCATTATCATCTTGGCCATCCTTCGTTGCATAGCCTTCAGAGGTTAGATTGTAGTTTTCAATCTCATTTTAGCTTAGAGTGTGAGTCATGTGAACCGGCAAATTGCATTGTGTCGGTTACCCACCTTGAGTCATTAAACAAGCAATTTCTCCTTTTTCATTAGTTCATTTAGATATTTGGGTTCCTTGTCATTTGATTTTCAATTTAGATTGCAAATAATTTGTTACTTTGTTGATGACTATTCCACAGTCACTTGGTTATACTTAATGGAAAGTGGTTGAGAATTTTCTTCTATCTTTTGTGCCTTCATTTCTAAAATTCATACTCAATTTGGTATGAATGTTTAAGTGTTGCGTCTAACAATGCTAAGGAGTACTATTCTACACCTTTTTCTGACTTTATGACTCAACATGGTATGATTCATGAATCTTCTTGTTCTAATACACTGCAACAAATGGTGTAGCTAAAAGGAAGAATAGACATGTATTGGAAGTTACTAGATCCAAGTTGTTTTAGATGAAGATCCCTAAAATCTTTTGGTCTAATGCTGGCTTGACTGCATGTTATCTCATTAATCACATGCTTCTTTTGTTTTGCGAGGAGGTATTCCATTTTCTACTTTATTTCCCAATCGGTCTTTGTTTGTCTAACCGCATCGTATTCTTGGTTGTGTCTTTTTGTTCGTGATCATCAACCTAGAGTATCAAAGCTTGATTCCAAGGCCATCAAGTATATGTTTTTGGGCTATACTTGTACTCAAAAGGGATACCGTTGTTATTTTCCGCCGTTGATGAAGTACTTTATAGATACTCATGTTTCGTTCTTTGAATCTACTCCCTATTATGAAGTTCTAGTCATTGTTTCTGAGGTGGATGAAGACTTATATGTAACCACTATTCAATCAACTGCTCCAACTAATTCACCAATACTTGCACAGGAACCTCCTCTTCCCAAGGTCTATACTCGACACCTTCGAGTAGCTACCGATCCCCCCTTTCCTCCCGTCACTACTACATCATCTTCTTTAGTAATAGCTTATCACCTAGAGAGGGGTGAATAGGTGATTTCAAAGAACTTGCTAAAATAATGTAGAATTAAAAGAAATGAGTTCAAAACCAAGTCGAGATCCGAGCATGAACAACAATATATTCAATTCACACGTGTGCAATAAACTCTCAAATACAATAAGTAAAAGTTAAGGGATAGAGAGATTTATACACGATGTTTATAGCGGTTTGATTAGATCAAACTTACATCTATTCTCCACGCTAATAGCCTACTGGCTGGTTTCACTTTTAATCTTCTTGAAGTTACAGCATAGTATGTCTTGCTTCTACCCGAAGTGCTTCTACCCAAAGATGGTGTTGCTTATACCTAAAGCTGATAGACCACACTATCACACACCCAAGCACTACTATTACACAGCTAACACTTCTCAAAGATTTACAATTGAAAGTTCATGGGAGACAACTATATAGAATTGAAGCTCTCTTTGAACTTTAAAATTTTCGACTCTTGATTTCACTTTGCTCTTCGACGCCTTGGTCTCCTTTTATACTTCTTCATCTCCACTAGCCATTGGAAAATCTTCAAAGGGATCACTCGCCAAACTTCCCGTTTAGACGAGACCGTATAATAAGGATTTTATAGCCGTTGAGAAATGAAATCAAAATCTTTGAGGATTCAGTCGCCCATACAATCTAAATCTAGCTTTTCATAAGTGGAGTTCTTCATTTATGAAAGACCGCTTGTCTATTATAAGAAAGAAATTCTAGCCGGGTCACTAGCCATTGTGAAAATAGCTATTGTGAAAATGTTCGCGTCTGAATCCGAACTTTGCTTTTGAGACTCTCCTCGGAGTATGAGCTCATCAGCCTCTGAGCTCGCCAACATCCGAGCTCACCAACGTTTGAGCTCGTGCAAACTTCAAATGCAAAATTTAAACCTTCGGATGCAATATCTTGAGTTTCCATCTTCCGGTCCCTCCAAGCGTATTGGCAACCGTGGCTCTACCTCACTGTTCACCTAATCAAGGTCCTTCCAAGCTTTGCTAAACTTTCCATTCTAGGTTTGTTCGCCTTCTATTTAGGTCCCTCCAGCTCGCCTTCTATTTAAGTCCCTCCAGCTTGTAGACACCTTTACATCCAATGCATTGTTCATTATTGATAGAGAACTCATAACCTTCATATTTTCCGTCAAGACAATATCTGCATAATAGCTAATGCATCTTTCACCTAGTTTTACTTAACTAATAAATGTATTAGTAGCCTTTGATTATTTTGTCATCTTCAAAACATCATAAAGATTTTCCCTAACATCTTCAACTCCAAATCTGCCATTAGTTAACCCTCTTCTTACATTTGATCTCGATCTTCCTATTGCTCATCGCAAAAGTACACATACTTGCACTCAACGTTCTATTGCAAACTCTATCTCATATTCTTATGTATCTCCTTCTTTTCAATTTTTTTTTAACCATTGTAGATAAATATACTCTCCCAAAGTTTGTAGCTGAGGCATTACAAAAACATGGCTAGAGGATAGCTATAAAATAAGAATTAAAGGCCTTACGGGTTAATCAAACTTGGGACTTGGTACCTCTTCCTTCGGCAAAACTACTACTCATTATCAATGGGTATATATTGTGAGTCAATTCTAATGGTTCTCTTGCTCGCTTAAAAGCAATACTTATTGCAAAAGTGTAAGCTTATGCGTATGGGGTTGATTATCTAGATACTTTTTCTCCTGTTGCCAATTTTACATCTGTTTGTATTTTGATTTCTCTTGCTGCCACATATAACTAGCCTTGTTTCAACTTGATGTAAAGAACACTTTCTTGCATGGTACTCTTAATGAGGAGGCATATGTGGAGCAACCTTCAGGATTTATTGCTTAGGGGGAGTCTAGTGGATTGGTTTGTAATTTGAAAAGGTCCTTTGTATGGTTTGAAAGAGACCCCACGAGCTTTGGAAGATTTTATGAGGTTTTATTCTCGTTTGGACTATCTAGATGTGGAAATGATCACTCTTTATTTTATAAATAGTCAAAGGTAGGCAAGCTATTCTTGAATGTATACATTGATGATATTGTCATCAACGAAGATGATTTGGCTGGTATAGCCACATTAAGACTTTACCTTCAGCAATAATTTCAAACTAGGGACTGGGGGAAGTTGAAGCATTTCCTAGGAATTGAGGTAGCACAGTCACAGAAAGGTGTGCCCTGGATTTGTTCACCGAGACAATTATGCTGGGATGAAAGCCTCTTGATTCACCTCTATAATAAAGAGTTAAACTGGTTGCTGATGGAGGAGAAACCCTTGATAATCTCGAGAGATACAAAAAACTGGTTGGTAAGCTGAATTATCTCACAATTACTCGATCGGACATCGTCTTTCCGGTCAGTGTGGTAATCTAGTTTCTGTCTTCCCCTCATATATCTCACTTGGATGGAATTATTCGAATTTTGACGTACTTGAAGAAGGCTCCAGAAAAAAGAATTGTTTACCAAAATCATGGTCATAGTAGAATTGAGTGTTTCTTTGATGCCGATTGGATAGGATCTCCAGATTATAAGAGGTCAACTACCGACTCTTGGACCTTAGTTGGAGGAAATTTGGTGTCATTGAAGAGTAAGAAACAGAGTGTTGTTGCCCGGTCCAGTGTTGAGTCGAAATATAGAGCTATGATACAAGTGACATGTGAACTAATGTGGATACAATAGCTATCGATTGAGTTAGGCTTTAAAGCTTCAGCTCCTATGTCTCTATGGTGTGACAATAAGGCAGCAATATATATAGCTTCCAATCCTATATTTCATAAGAGAACAAAACACATTGACATTGACTGTCATTTTATTTGAGAGAAACTCTAGAGTGGAATGATTCTTCCCGGTTGTATTAGGATTAGTGAACAAGTTGTAGACACCTTTACTAAACCTTGGGTGATGGGAGGATAGAATATATTTGTCACAAGTTGAGCATGACTAATATATATGCTCCAGCTTGAGGGGGAGTGTTAGAGGTATAAAAGGGCAATGAATAATACAATATACAATTTTCCTTTCTACAGGGACCAATACGGTTGAACAATTCACGAAAATCTTCTATTATTTTCACTTGACAGAATCACGAAATGCCCGACAGTGCAAGCGAGTTGGAGACCTAAACTGCCAATTTGGCGTCACTGTTTATCCTGAAAAAGGATGCAACTTCAGTTTGCATCATTGATGGACAATGATCAGAATCAGAAGGTTTATCCAAGAAATAAATTGTTTGCACGGATGCTAGCACTTAATGGTGATAATTCGTATGGATGGTTATTATGGTTGTTAGTCAAAGGCATATCCTTTCATAAGATGTTCTGCAATCCCCCACGTTTGAAAGGCCAAAACCTTAGGTAACTGAGCAGTAAAGCATAACATATTCTTTTAAACGAGGTCTTTGGAATCACCTGTTCACCCTCCTCTAGGTGAAACCGATAGCAATATCAAATATGGAACGGTACATAAGTTATATGTTGAAGCTCGCACAAATTTAATCCCCAATTATTGTGAGATATTGTTGCTGACATCTGCAAACTCTCAACTCCACAAGATGATATCGTTTTTGTCCCTTAGAATCAGATCGGACGAACATGGTGCGTTAGAAGAAGAAGAGACCCAATGAAAGATTTCTTGTCCTCCTCTCAATAAGGCGCAATACATCACTCAAAATTCGTAGAGACAGATTGTCTCGTGCAAGCCCCTTCAATCTCTTTGTCTCGCAATTTGTACCGTCATGCACGTATATCCCCTATTACGTTGGGTGATGACTCAATTGCCTATGGATAGTTAGATGTATTGTGAACCATTTACAGTGATCGGAGAAGATCTGTGTTAGGAGAGCGTAACAAAAGTCCAATATCTTTCATTAAGAGGAGCTCAAATCCGAGTCTGTTAACATATCAAGTGGAACCTACGTTCACTCAAAAGCTTAAGCTAATGAGTTATGGGCAAATTAGAATATAATAACTGCTCTGCACCACACCAGTTCTCTAACAGAGGATTTCTGTAACACAACTTGCTTGTGTATTCTAACAATCTGGCCTTAGGTCGCTCCTAGCTGGGCCAGAAGCTCCTCTTGGCCATCAATTCCCATCGACTGTAGGACCCTTCCGTTAGCTGGACATTATCTAGTTAATGTGGCTTTAGTTGATGCGATAGTGGGGGGTATGTTTAAGATAAGGTTTGAGGACGCCCTACTCTTCTTGTCATTCTTTAGCATGGCAACTGGACGTGATAGGAAAAAGTTTTGTGGACCCTCTTAAATATCTCCTTGCTCCTTGCATGGGATGAAACCGATTCGGCGTTCTCTTTCCTTGGTGCAAAGTGAGAATGGGCCACTCGCGACCGAGAAACTATCCGCTTTCAACGACATCACATAAAAATGTTGAGGTGAGATGACTTGCCAAAGTCAAAAGATGCTGGTACTCTATGTCTTTAGATAAGAGAGCCACCTGTTTCTCTGCTTGGAGGGAAGGACAAGAAGGATGTTGCCCAATGAGAGAAGAAAGTTAGATATGGGGATGAATAGGACGAGAGCATATCTGTGTACGTATTGTATACATACCTAAATACGGATCCGACAACATGGTATCAGGAACTCGAATGTCGATAGGGAGTTGACTAACACATTCCAAATTAATTGTGGAACGTGTTTAAGTTGGTCCAAAGCTAAGGATGGATCTGAAAACCTGTTCAAACCAAAACTCGCGTCAAGCATCTCTTCGAGACATTCAAAGGAAAATCAAGAGCAGGGTAACCTTTTGTAACGAGTGATGATGAGCGGATTGATGATTGAAGGCGATGGAAAGACAGCAAGCGCACGTGAAACAAGCTAGTCATGAAGGGTGCAAGTGGACCCAAGGGAGGAGGACTCACTGATATTCCAATATGTCTATGCTTGGTCCAAAAGGGGGAGACACAAGCACACACGCGTGGGTTTATATATACAGACGCAACGAATTTGTGTTTCTTGAGATGGATGCTTGGAATGGTCATGGGGAGATCAAGAAGGGTGTACGCGAAGTTGAAGAGAACGGTGAGGCAACAGAGAGGGAAGTTGTACATTATGAGGGTTTGCATCTCTATGCTTCTCTGTTGGCACAAACAATCTTAACTTCTTGTACTGTTGATGTGGTTCTTTGATATACATGAAGACCTGAGTGACCTTGTCCTCCCCAAAGCATGATCTCTCTCTCTCTCTCTCTCTCTCTCTCTCTCTCTCTCTCTCTCTCTCTCTCTCTCTCTCTCTCTCATGTCAAAAGTATCTTGTGGAGGTGGATGGTCTTTTGTGAATCCGCCACTTCAACTCCAACTTCCACTTTCTTGGCTGGCCGATAGAAGGAAATGTGAAGGCCTCGCCAAGATGCAAAGGAAGGGCTTGGTTAGTCGTTTATTTACTTGCATATATTAGGATTAGGTGCACAAATACAATGAAATAGAGAGTATGTTAGGATTAAGCGGCGCACAAATATAACGAAATAGAGAGTAAATGTGAGAAAAAAGAAATCTAGATACAAGATTTATCATGATTCACCCATAAACTAGGGCTACATCCAACATATGATTTTACAATAATTAGCACCTCTCACATATCTGTTACAACTCTCAATTACAAGAAAAAGAGATTATATATAGGTCACTCGGTTGCTATTCATGAGCTTAAACTCAAACTACTAACAAAATACGGGTCTAAACTATAAAAGCCATCTAAAGTCCCAAGGGCACTGCCCCCCGCCAAACCTGCTAGGAGACCCCTCAAAACCCCACCTGTTCACTAGGAGCATCACCCCCGTGTCATCCCGTTGACGGGAAGTATGAATCATATCCCAATAGCATGCACGTGCATATTGAAACCCCATAGTTTCTTGAGGCTGAGATGATCGTTATTGCTATTGAGAAAACTTTGGTTATATAGACAACGGAATTTGCTCATGGTTAGATAGGGCATAGCTCATTACCTTAAGTTTCCGAATTAAGGTGGGTTCGGCTAGGCGAGTTGACGATTTTGAGGTTTGGGCTCCTCTTTGGTTTTCCCATATGAAGATACTAGGTCGTGGTTGCACATCCAAAAAAAAAACAAAACAAAACAAAACAAATAGGTCCATTTTTCCGAGTACTTGCTTGGTCGAGCCTAAACTGCAACTCGAATAACTTGCCTATCTAATTCGAGCGGTTGAGAGTTTACATGTTCTAGTATGTACTTACATACACAAATAACAAACGGATAAACAAGACCATCTTTCAAATTTGTCGTAATCTTAGAGGTTGAGTTGAGGCGCCAAGCTTGGGTAGGAGCCTTAACTCTTCCTATTCGAGACAAGTCGGATCTAAAAAATCAAGTTAGTTGAGCTCAAGTCCTAAAACATATTGCATTTGTGCCAATTTAATCATAAACCTTTTATTTGTGTCAATTTATTGGTAAATATATTCGCACTTTACCTCTTGCCAATTTTATTTAGAAATCATTGATATGGATGTCGGCCGTCCCACGTGGCACGGTTGACGCCGACGTAAATAATTTTTTTAATTTTTAAATATTTTTCAATCATTTTTTTCTTCTCTTTTTCTTCTTTGTTTTTCACTGTGGCCAATGAGGGTCCTTGGGGTTCACCAACCATTGGGCAAGGCCATCGTAGACTCGGGCGAAGGCAGCCTCATCTACGGCTAGCGACACCATGGTGAGGTTGGCCTCGCCTAGATTCATGCAAGGCGACCTTGCACGCAGCTGCAATGGTCGCAATCCTCATCAGCCCGCGAGGGTCTCATCCGGTGACCGCCGAGCTCTGAAAACCCTCGCCGATCATAGTGATTAAAAGAAGAAAAGAAATTAGAAAAGAAAAAACTAATAAAAAATTTCAAAAAATATTTTAAAAATTAAAAAATTTGTCCATGTTAGTACTTGTCTTGCCATGTAGGATGGCCGGTGTCCACGTCAATAATTTCGGGTCAAAATTAGCTAGATGGACTCAATTGGCAAAACGTGAAAAGATTTATGACTAAATTGAAACAATTGAAAGGTTTAAAACCGAATTGACACCGATTGATGAAAGTAAGTATTATGTATGTTTCTGGACATCTAGGGAGCTACTTACAAGCTCAAGGGTTTTGTTACCTTCTTTGCTCCTTCTCTTCTCATCTAATATAGCGCATTGCCCATTAACCAAGTTGATCAGCAACTCAATGTCATACCATCAGTTTCCAAAATCCAGGTAATCAGACATTCCTTCAACGAAGATATGGTAGCAGGTAATCGATGGACTTTTGGGGATTAGATTTTCCAATTTACCCAACGTTATATGGACCCTTTCCCCCACATTTGTTCTTAATTAGTCAATTTAGAATTTAGAGGAGCCAGAATTGATTACGCACATATCTTTCACATTGACCGCGTCGGAACCGCGAAATTGCCTAAAAAAATGCCTGATCTATCTTGGGATTACAGCATGAATCTGTTTATACGTAGCATCTAGTATCTATTTCAAGTGCTCATAAATTGGGGTCCATAATTTTCTTGGTGATGATTGCATGGACAAAGCTTTTTAATCTTATCTAATTATGTTAGTTGATTGGGTTCCGTGACCAACTGTTTGAATAATGTGAAATAAGAACAGATGCAAATGATTTTTCGGTGTAACTTGCCAAGCAAGGCTGATTGGGGGCGAACAAATGAGTGGACTTAGACAGGTCTGTACGAAATTTGTAAAGCCCACTGGTCAGGAATTGCCCAAGAGCTATAAAAAAACACTCAGTTTCTTAGGCAACCCGCCTAACCTTGGCCCAAGATGGTTTTGAACCCAAAAATACATTCTAGCTCAATACGTGACGGGCCCTTACCCACGATTGCTTCTTGCATTGTTTGCTTGAGTAATTGTAGATGCCAGTGCTAACATGGACGCCCGCGTCGCCATGGACAATTTTTATTAAAATTTAATATTTTTTCGAATTATCTATTTTTGATCTTCTCCTTCTTTGGCGACCAGCTAGGGGCGAGGGTTGGCAAGGTCGACCTTGCCAACCACTAGCGGGGTTGGCCTCCTTGTCACCGGGTAAGCTCAACCTCGCCATGGCTGGGCTAGGTCGGCCTCTCCAATCACTAGCGAAACGAGGGTGAGCTTGACCTCACTAGATCTGGCGAGGCCCTCGCCTTTGGTTTATCATCGATTCAACATTCGATTGGAGGAAGAATGAGAGAAAAAAAAAAAAGAAACGTATTTAGAACTCAATTGGCCAAAAAAAGTTTATGATTGAATTGACACAATTATAATAGGTTTTAGACTTTTTTAGTGATTTTCCCATGACAATGTCTTTCCATATGAATAAAGCACAACAAGAACAAAGCCCTCGTGGTTTCTCCTTCCTTCTCTCTCCTTTGTCTCCTCTGCCCGCTCTCCTTCTTTGTGGGAACCGCTCAACCGCACGATGACTAGTATCTCATCTTTGAGGGAAAATTATCAAAAAAGTCATGAACCTATTGTAATTGTACTAATTCAATCCTAAACTTTATTATTATTATTATTATTATTTTGTCAATGAAGTCTTAAATCTTTTTTATTTGTGTCAGATCAGTCCATCCAGTTAGCACCGATGTGGACGTCATGCTGATGTCAAATTTTTTTAGTATTTTTCAAAATTTTGATTTATTTTATTTATTTTCTTCCTTTCTTTCTTTTTCTTCTCCTCATTTCTCCAACCGATCACCAAATCAACGGCTAACCGGAGGCGAGGGCCTCACCATATCCGGCGAGGCCAAGCTCGCCCTCACTTCATTAATGGTTGGAGAGGTTGACCTCGTCCTACTATGACGAGGCTCATCCATGGTCGGGCGAGGCCGACCCCGCCAGGGCCACGGTTGGAGGAAAAAGGAGGATAAAAAAAAATAACTCAAAAAATATTATATTAGTTAAAAATGTCCATGTCGGTGTTATCGAGCAAAGTTGACTAGATGGACTGAATTGACATAAATGCAAAAGGTTTATGACTCAATTTGCAAAAAATATATATATATATATTTTATAACCGAATTGACACAAATGCAATAGGTTTAAGACGTTTTTGATAATTTTTCCAATCTCTGCCGCGCCACTCATTCTTTTTTTCAAAACTTTTACCTCGGGTGACATATGTCCACACGGATAAAGTATTTTCCAACTAGGAGTGGAGGAAAATATAGTCTATAAAGAATTACAACATACTCGTGTATCAATGTGAACATTCCGTGACGAAATATTTGATCTTAACAATAATGCCTAGAGGGTGTTGTTGGAATGTTACCCACACGTTAGCATATTGAAAAAAAAAAAAATACATAACACTATTTGTTGTAACAAGAAAAATAATAACATGGAGAAGGCGATAATAACTTCAATAATGATCAAGTCAATGAGCAAACGATGATACAATTACAAATCAAATTGCTATAAAATTGTAATAAGATTACACAGGAAGTGAGGTACTGCTAACCGAATCTCCTTAAGGCGATTAGTTCTTGTCAACGGTGTTGCGCAACTTCATGAACTATGTCTCCCAATATACAATATCTCGAACTCATTTAAATTAGCAGTATGTAAATAGGACTCTGTCGAGCACTTCTCGAAATTTATTAAATTGAAAAGATGAGAGGTATTTCTCCTTTGAATCTTGTTTGAATGTATGGAATGAAGAATAGATCAACTCATTTGTAAAGTTAGGAAATTCATGTACTCAAGAGATACATGAATTTAAGAAATTCATCGATTAAATTTATTCATGAATTCAAGATACACATGAATTAAAAAGATTCATGAATTCAAGAGATATATGAGTCAAAGAGACGTGTGTCGTTTGCTCACTTTTATTGATTCATTGACCCATTGATGACAACAGGTGTCACTAGCGTTGATCGGCCGTCCTCATCCTTTTTACTGATAGAAAGTCACTGTGTATCAATCATTCTTAGTACTTCCCTTGCCTCCACAAACACCGGAGAGACAAAAGATCCCTAAACTCATATCTTATGATTGTCCGAGCAATGCCAAATCTACGAGACCTATTCGTCGTCCTATCTTGTTCTTATCTACAAGTGAAGTAAAGCGTTCATGTTAGTAAGAAAAGGCCAAAATATGATTTGATATCGACTTGCGACCCGATCTACAGAAGAACATGATAGATCGAGACGAAAACATACGAATCAAAGCAAACCCTAGAATCTTGACCAAAGGCCATTCGTTGAACGAGGCATGAAGACAGAAGGGGATTATGGTAAAGATCATCTGCTTCCACGAAAATAAGCGGGGGGAAAGAACAATGTGATCGAAATCAAAATAGCCATTGACCAACTCCGCGTCTCTCGTAACGTTTACGTGCACAAATCATTGAACCGAGAGAGCAAATGATGTCCTGTAACTTTCCATCGTAGTGGACTGGACAAGATGATATGGTCAGCGATCATGTCAGGACAGCATAACACAGGTTCACGTGTACAACGACGTCGTTCGTAGCACTTGCGATACAGTGATTGATGGTTGCATCCGTTTGATTCTTATGTTGTCGTCTCCAAACTCGAAGTATACAGAAGATTGATCAACGCGACTGATCTGATGAACGCGAGGCTTGAATGCATGCGTCACAGTCAACCTTATCAAGTTGCGGGTTCTTGAGCTCCCTGGGATAATAATTCAGTCCTAACGGAGCCAAGAGGGGAACGAAACAGATTGCTTTGTCCTGTCTGGTTTCGTAATCTTGATTGAAAATGGTGTTGACCAAGAACACTTGGTACAAGAACTGATGACTTGCGCGTGCTAAACCAGTGGATCAAGTCGGATTTGTGTCGGATCAAAAATGGTTCAATCTATGTTGAACAATTTAATCCATTTTTATACAGTACAAACTTAACGATCTGTATCCGACTCAATCCATACTCGACTTTATCCGTATTACTTAAACATTTCTATACTTAACCAAATCATGAAATACTTGTTTCTAATAATTTGTTAAAAAAATGATATTGTTAAAATACATTTGTGCAATACACTTTTAGTGAATTTTTTTGTATAGTTTTTTAAATTATTTTATATAAAAATAAAAAATAGTAAATTTGTATTTTCTTTTCCTTTTTGACACTTCGAGATCCGGCGGCTGGAGACGGAGACCGCGACCGGCGGTCGTGGCGGACGGCGGCACACACGGACAAAAGAGATTATCACCTGGGAACTAGAGCTGCCAAACAGTGGCGCACGGATGAGAAATACGGACACGCATGAGACGTTGATGTGATTTTTGGAGCTTTTGTTTTTTGAGAAGGAATGGACGGACGAACGAGTAAACATGCTTCGTCGGTGGGAGTCTAAGAAAAGAGGAGGCCCGGCTACAGTTTTTTGGTTGGGGGCGATAAAAGGGACGTTGCCGAGAGAGAGAGACGTTCTATTTCAGTGAATAATTTTATATTTTATTTTTAAATTTTCTTTCTTTCACAAAAATAAAAAATCAAAAAGACATAAACTAATAAATTTTACGAGCAAAGTGAATGGTAAATGGGTCGGGTTTGTTTAGCTAAATGGACAAACCCGTTTACAATCCGCATATACTTAGGCTCTACTAACCGATATTTGACTCATTTTATTGAATATGAGTTAAGATATGGGTTTTTAACCCATATTGACACATCTAGTGAAAATTGTCTAAAAATCGTAAACCTATTGTACTTTTGTCAATTCAGTTCTAAACCTTTCAATTTTGTCAATTAAGTTCTAAACTTTTTCACACTTATCAATTGAGTCCACCAGTTAATTTTAGCCATAATTCACTAACATAGACGCCAATCATTTTACGTGGCATGGCCGACTAACATGGACAATTTTTAATAATAATTCAATTATATTTTTTTTATTTTTTCTTTCTTGCGTTTTGTTTTTTCCTTTCTTCTTCTTTTTGCCGGTGGCCGATCACCAGCCACAGGCAATGGCAGGCCACCGACCATCACCAAGAGCGCTAGTTGGCCTTGCACAGGCGAAGGCGAGCCTCGATGAGGGATCCATGCTCACCCGATCTGGCAATGGGAGCCCTCGGCGAGGCTTGACCTCATGAGAAAATTACCAAAAAAATTCAAAACCTATTACAATTGTGCTAACTTGGTCCTAAACATTTTTTTGGCCAATTTAGTCCTTCCAATTAATTTTGGCCGAACATCATTGACGTGGCGTGGTTGGCGCCGACCTGGCAAATTTTAGTTATATTTTAATAGCTTTTGAATTTTTAAATTTTATTTTCTTTATCTTTTTTTCTTCTTCTTCCTCCAGCTAGGTGTCGAGCTCAGCAAGCGGCCATAGGCAAGGGATGGCAAAGCTCGCCCCGATTTGGCGAGGCGCAACCTCACCGTCATTGGGCAAGGTCACACTTTCTACGGACAAGCTTTGCCGGCCCTCGCCTACGGCTAGTCACCAAGCTTGGCGACCAAATGGAGGAGGAAGAGAAGAAAAAAAAAAGAAAATGAAAAAGGAAAAAAAGATAAAAGATAAATAGAAAAGCAAAAAATTCTAAAATATCCGAAAATACTATTAAAAATTGGTCACGTCAACAATTTCCTGCCAAAATTGGCCGTATAACTGAATTGACATGAATGCAAAAGGTTTAAGATTGCATTGAGACGATCACAATAAGTTTATGACTTTTTAGGAATTTTCCCAACACCAAGAGACCATCCATTTCAAGTGATATTAGAGAAGATGGCCACCAAAAAATAAAGAGAATAACACGCACGTCACGTACGCCTACACACACACACACACGTGTGTGTGTAGGTAATAAAATATGAAATAAGGGAGAATAGTATAGATTGGGAATGGCCATTTATTTCATTAAGGTTGGGGAGAAGATGATTGCTATTTAAACGAACATCGCCATTCAAAAACTGGATACAGAGGAGGTGTCTCGCCATTCATTCGCAGCTCATCTTTTGTTACAAACCAGGTGCTTCGGGTAAGGGTCGCTTAACTAGGACAACGGAGTACTCGCAGCGGCGGTGGCGGCCGACTTGTGAAAAACGCGTCGATTTGATTCTGATGGACTTCCGCGTGAAGCAGGTCATCGAAGTGTGCCGCTGTCCAGATGCCTTCCCCTTCCTCCCCCCCTTCTTTCGGATTCCATTCGTTTCCTTACCCTATCTTGTCAAGCCCTCAGTCACAACAATGATGTTCAGGGACAAAAACCTTAAGCAAGTCAGACAAAAATTCTAGGATGGGACTGAAAAACGCTTGATAATTCAGGAACCAAAAAATTGAGTATCTCAAAAGGGCAAAAAAAAAAAAAAAAAAGAAATAAAGTAAGATGCATCGACTCTCGCACTGGAAATCCAGCAGATATAACTCAAAAAAGGGATTTATTCTGTGAAGCATTATGATCGTCTGTTTTCTTTGTGCTGTCCTTGTCTCGCATGGGACGAGATTGGACCGATCGCTCTTTTGAATCACACAGGAAGCACATTATGCATCTAGAAGCAAAACAACATAGAAAAGGAAACAAAAATGAATGGAAGTTAAAAAGAGGAAAGGGACAAACACACGTGCCAGATGAACACCCATATTCTTGTCCGCTGATGATTGCGGACAAAGGGTCATGGAAGCTTTAGAAAATGATTGCCATGGATCTTTTCAAGTTTGTGAAAGATGCAAAGCCTTAAAGCTGATTTTGACTGATAATTCCAACATTTTTTTTTTGCCAAATTAAGTGAGGCTTAAACAAGAGGCCAAGGGATGAGTCCATGGATGGGACCTTGAGCCTTTTCTTGTGTATGGAGATTGAAGTGAAGTGGGTATAAAGGAGCCACCAAATATGATGTTTTTGGAATCATTTGGCACGGACATGACCAATTACGAACAATAATTGATTCTTTGGGCCCACCAACACAAATTGTTCTCTTCTTTTAGTAATTTGGGGGCAAATTTTGAAATAAGAGCATGAAGTATCGTATTTTTTTTTCAAATAAAAGACTGAAATATACCTTATTTTAAATAAAAACCTCAAGTGCTCTCATTACTTTAAAGAAGGATTTGATCAAGAGTATCTTCGTCATTTATATTTTTTGAATTTTTTTTCTCTTTCTTTTTTTCCTTTTTTCCTTTTTTGTCCTCTCCTTTTAGCCGGCGGCCGACCATCACCCGAGATCGGCTACGGGCTAAAAGGAAGTAAAAAAGGAAAAAGAAACAAAAAGGGAAAAGAGTAAAGGAAAAAAAAGGAAAAAATGCAGAAAATGTAAATGACAAAAATACCCCTAGTCAAGCCCCTTTTTTAAATAATAAATGCACTTTCATCACTTATTTAAGAAAATTATAACACTTCGAACCCTTATTTAGAATTTTACCTAATTTAGGAGAAATTCCATCTTCTCTTTTTGTTGAATGAAAGGTAAGGGTCAAGTGAATTGGCCAAAAAAAAAATAACATAGATATTAATGGAATCTTTAGAATCAAATGATTTTCAGATAATATAGTGTTACGCCCATCAACAGGTGGCTTGAATCGGGTTTGAGTCGGAATCGAGTCATTTAACCCATATTAAACCATTTTTATACAATACGATTTTTGCGATCTAGACCTAATTTGATCTAAACCAAACCCATATTTAGCCTAACTCTAGACCCAACCCATATTCGATCTAACTCAAGCTCCAACTTTTAGCAATTTTTCTCCTTAATTTGTGGCATCTAAAGAATGAGCAGATGGACCGGCCTGCCGAGTCGATGAGGAAACTCATATGCTTGAGTTGGGTCGTGGCATAGGACTTTGCGTGGCAAATGAGCAACAAGAAGACATGGCCGAGCATTATGTTAACAGATAAGAACAAAGAGAGTTTAGAACCGGAACTGGTTTCAGCTTTCAGTTCTACCTTAGAGCTGATTCATTTTGTGTTTTTGGGTAAAAAGTCAAATTATTACAATACACAATTTAAGTTGCATCATTTCATTACCAAGCATATATTTGTCAAGAGCTTATGCTGTTTGTTCATATTGAAGACCATGCTTCGATTCTTGATGTGTGCAAAAGTCTTTTTCTTAAATAAAATAGGCTTTACAACAGGCCTCAAGGGACCCAGACACAGGCATCTAGGTTCTAGCCCAAACCTTGAGGGCCCAAGTAAAACATCCGTGACTAGAGCACAATCATTGAAGTATCAAGCCCGGTCTCGGGGGACACGGGACCAACATCTATGGACTCGGGCACGAGCACTAGGTCTTTGGTTCGACCTTCGCCTCGAGGGACTTGGGCCTAGCCCCTTAGGACCTGAGCTTGAACCACCGAGGAACTAGGTCTAGCCTAAATGAACTCGGGTTGGGCGTTTGTGACTTGGGCAAGGAGCCAAGTACTCGGGTATGGCTGCTAGGGACCCAAGCACAAGCATTGAGACCTAGGCACGGCCTTCATGAACTTAGGAACGCGCAGGCAAGGCCATTGGGGATCTAAGCTCGGCCTCTATAGACCTGGCCATTGAAGAACCGGGTCGGCCCTCTATGGGCAAGGGCCCAACCATCGTGGAACCGGCCGAGACCCCATGCTACTGACTTTAGCGCAGAAGCGGGGTACATAGGCAAGGCCACTTTGGGGATCTAAGCTTGGCCTTTGTGGACCCAACCATTGAGGAATTGAGCCTGGCCTTAATGGACCCAGGCTAGATACTAGCGTCCGGGGCATGAGAGTCGGATACCTAGGTAAAGCCGTCGGGTACCCGAGCCCGAATTCCGTGGACCTAAGCACGAGCACTAGATCTTGGGCCCAGCCTTAAGGGACTTGAGCCCAACCATTATGGACTTGGGCTCGACTACTAAGGAAATAGGCATGACCATGATAGATTTGGCTTGAGCACTAGTGGCTTTGGCACGGGAATCACGTATATGGTATGGTCATGGCATTGGGTTCCAATCACACTCGAGTTACTCAAGCACTCTCGGTGTTTCCAATCGTCAAATTCCATCCAATAATTCAAATAGTGTTTAGCCCCACAATTCTTCACAAAATAACCTTTCAGTTTTATAAAAAATTACACAAATCTTGCCTCAAGATTTAACTTGTTTGACCACTCTATTATTTCGGGGTGTAATCCACAAAAGTCGACTCTTGAATACTCTTCACAATGAAGACACTTCTAATGTATCAACGTGAATCGGATCCAAAATAGGAAAACTACTTTTTGGAAACCTTCTCCAACAAGAGACTATTCAAGTAGGAAACCTATTCCAAATAGGAAACCTACTTGGATTAGAAAGGTTTCGTTTTTTAGGGCTCAAACTCAAGAAATATTTTCAACAAAAATGTTTGATTAAAATAGTAATTAGAGAAACACAACACACTGAGAAATTTGTTCCTAAGTTATGGTGGTAATGGTGTTTGCGAGGACTTTGGACTTGAAGTAACTCCTCAACTATGTCTTCACCATGCACTAAAGTCCACTTTTTTAGCTGGAGGTATATCGTCCGCATACCATAAAATCATACTAACCTGGCTTAAATATACTATAAGTGCTAAAACTTGTGCACGTCGCTCTCTTTAATTTTAAAATTTTCAAAACGATCACTCAAGTGCCAATTTTTTTTTAAAAACGATCACTTCAGTGCAAAAATTTTCAAAACAATCACTTAAGTGCCAATTTTTTTTAAAAATGATCATTTAAGTGTTAATTTAAAAAAAAAACGATCACTTCACTGTCAACTTCACCGAGACACATCAGCTCAAATATTATAAAAAAAAATAACACGTGTCGGATTTCTGACAAGTCACGCTAGCTCAAATTGGAGTTAACACTAAAGTGATCGTTTTTAGAAGAAGTTGGCACTTAAGTGATTGTTTTGGAAGTTTTGATACTAAAGTGAGCGATGTACATAAGTTTTGACACTTTTAATGTACTTTAGCCTACTAAACTAGACAAATGACAAACGTCTTAGTTCTCTTCGAAACGACTTCGAAAGGCCTAAATACACAATAAGTGAATTCTCCTATCTCCACAACAGGAATCTTCATGCTTCTAAAGGTGTTGGTCACGCGAGATAAGCTTATATATAATCAACACATGTCTGTCACATCAATTCACATTCTGCTTAGTGAATAAAAATGTTATCGCAAGGATTGGGTAATAAACCTACATGGTATTCTTTTCCTTCAAATATTGATATTCAACAAGAAGGCGAGGGAGCGACCCTCACATAACACTTAACTCCTCTATCATCAACACATCTGCTATTACAAAATAAATTGACTCACACTACCCATGAGACCTGAAAAGAACATGTTCCTGAGACCTGTGTTGGCATGTCGTGCTGTGTCATACTCTAGTGGTTGTTGCAGCAACCGCTATTATCGGAATAAAAACCGAAATTGGATTAACATTTGTCAGATCATGAGACGTATCGGTCGAGAGCACAGCAGCTATAGGATCTTGACCATAAAGGAACTTGTACAAGACGGTAGTGCATGGCCCCGCCACAAGCCTAGCCCAAGCTTCATCCGCTTCTTTGCCCTCTTTTAAGAACACTTCCGTGGCATCGATTCGGTTCATCTCCCCATCCCAATTGCTCCTTAGTCCCTCTATCTTCTCCAATTGGCGACAAGCCAATGCGCATGTGTTCGCTTTGATTCTCTCGACCGCTTCCTCCAAAAGCTTCGTCCTGGTCCTGTCGTCGACCGTGTTTTCGGAACTCAGGTACCGCTCCATTTCACTCACTCCGATCGCACGCCTGATGCCCTTGGAGTTGTCCGCTCCCGGACAGTACACGCTCCTCACCTCATCGACCAGCCCGGCTTCCACCATCTTGTCGACCCGCCTTGACACGAAGGAGTGGAGCACCGGCATAGAGACGTCCACCCAGAAGAAGCAGCAGTCGTACCTCGATTGGACTTCAGGGCCGCCGTTCACGAGGGCGTCGATGAAAGAGTTCGAGCCACCAGATACTATGGGGAGCCGGCCCCGCTTGAGGATGGACTCGATGGCGACCAATGCATGGCGCCGGAAATCAAGGGCCGTGAACTCCGAGTCCGGCGCTGCGATCCCTAGCAAGTGGTGGGGAACGCCCGACACTCCTCCTCGGTGACCTTGTTGGCGACGACATCAAGGCCTTTGTAAACTTGGATTTTGTCCGAGTTCACGACCTCACCTCTGAACCGGACTGCCAGGTCGATGGCAAGCCGGGACTTGCCGCCCGGTCGCCCCCACGACGAACACAACCTTGTCTCTCCGGCGGTGGAAGCTCTCCATGTTGAGTCCACCTCGGAAATTCATGAGTGGCTGGACCTGGGCTTGCTTGCAGGCCACGGTTGACACGGATGTCATGTTGTACGGAACTGCAAAGAGATGACAGAAACCCCGACATCATTAACGAAAACGTTAGTTTTCTTTCACGGACATTTCCAACAAAGGAAGAAAGAGAAGAAAGATCGAATTTCCTAGGACTGTACCGTACAGGACCACAAAACTTTACCTTTACAACCAGACGCGGCGACCAGTGGAGACGAAAAGTATTTTCCCAATCTGCGGCTGCTTATTTTCTGATGAAAATAGGGCGAAGAAATCAAGAAAAAAAAAAACGGGTTGAAATCGGAAATTCTTGATGGGAAAGAAGAGATCGTGGCCGAACTTGGTGTCTTTTTTGCTTCTTCTATGGCTCAGTGCAGAAGCAGAAGCTATTGTGTATGACTGTGTGATTGACAAACAAAAACGACAACCTTAATAGTTGTTTCTCGTGTCGTTTTATGTGCGCGCGAGGAGAGAGGGATTGAGATCCGAAGAGAGGCTTACTTACCTCTTTCTCCTTTTGCTTCCAAGCTCGATCTGCGCAAGAATCCATCACAGACTGGGCTCCCTATTTATAGCGCTCCGGGGACGATGACTGTCGTACGGACATAGGTAATTACGATGCCCAATAGTTCCATTTCAATTCCTAGACCAAAGGTATGATTTAATGTTTAAATATTTATAAAAGAGCGCTATTTCATATGCATGCGTTGACATTCGGATTAAGTTTACAACACAAAAAGCGAAAGAGAATAAGCGAAAGAGAATAACCAAAAAAAGTTCTTAATTTATTGCAATTGTGTCGATTCGGTCTTAGACTTTTTTATTGTCAATTCAATCTTATACCTTTTTGTATTTATGCCAATTCAGTTCATCCGGCCAACTTTGACCGTATGATGCCGACGTGGACTTTTCATTAATAGTATTTTATTATTATTTAATTTTTTATGCTTTTTTCTTTAATTTTTTTTCTGGACTTAGGGGTGCGAGTGTCGCCAGCTGTGGGTGCGCAGTCCTAGCCTAAACCAAGTGAGGGCCCCAATCACCTCGCCCAGACCAATTAGCAGGGGAAAAAGCACATAACATGTTGAATCCCAATACCCAATTACCTTAATCAATCAATTAAATCATTGACAAAACCAAATTTCTAATACCCGTTAGTCAACCCCAATTTGGTGTCCATGTATTTGTTTCTATGGAGGATTCCTTTTTTTCCTCCACATTGCCAACATTATGGGTGATTAATAGTTTTCAAGAAGCAGTGGGCTGATGAACTTCTCCTTTTGCCTGCTTTGATCTTTGGATGCATCATGTTTTGCTATAGAGAAACGAAGGTAACGTGGGACAAGCTAGCGCAAATCGTTCGATTGTGGCCACTCGATATTAGCGGTCATTTGAACCCTCGTGCTTTAAAGATGATTGGCTTGGAATTTAGGGGGATTTCTTTGATGGAGAAAGTTACATGTTTAAAGTGGTCTTTCATTAATCTTTGGCTATGTTTAGAATAGCCAATGATTGATTATGAGGAATCTTTATAATGGTGTGTTCGAGATCTCGAATCCTCTCGATTTGCGCTCGCGAGATCACGACACAAGTCTTAAGCGAGTAAATGGAATCAATTAGTTGAGATAATCTTTTATATGATGTTTCATTTTGACTCTAGTTAATTTGTATCATTGGTATGGAAAAGACTTACCTAGTTAGTTTATTTTGAGTCTAGCCTAAGGTGTTGGGGAATGTATCAATGAAGAAAGCTCGGAGAGACAGGCAAGGAGTTTGCTCGAGTGCGGGAGTTTGATGTTGGGGTTGTCCTACATCGGTTGTGAAAGAGATTGGTGGTCAAATATGGAGAAAGGTCTCACCCTTTAAGCTAGATTCTGCGATGAGAGAAGCCTAAGACTATCCAACACCTGGTATCATAGTCTAGGTTACAAATAAATCTAGACCCAATAGTCACTCGGAAAGAGTTATTGCTGCTCCTACCAAAGTCCGATGTGTGAAGAGGAGATTGTTGGGGTTATCCCACATGGGTTATGGAAGGGGCTGGTGATCATTTATAAGTACAAGCAAAGTCTCATCATTTGAGTTTGTTTTTTGTGTAAAAGAAGTCTAAGACCACCAAACATTTAATTGTACAATGTTTATGTGTTTTAAGATTTAACACAGTCGATTGTGCTTGATTTAGCTAACTTATCTTTTGACTTTGATCACTCTACCAAATAATGATAATTCAATTAAACTATGAAGTTAATCATAAAAAGTGCTAGGACATTCGAATGTGTTGCGAGCAGAATAAGAGTGGTCAATCGCTCGGTAGCTTTACACCTTTAACTCAAATCAAGGTTATTGAGGGCGGATTAATATGTGGTATAAATTGGATTTTTGGAGATAAATAAGCTTAAACTCTACGCTTTCTCTTTAGTTTTTGTCTTTTTGACGCATCGGACTTCCGTCACGCTATAAAAAGAGCAATGACGACCGACATTAATGCCGGCGGTTTGTAGCATTGGGCCTTCGACGCATATAGACATTGGAATCGTGATTCTCGTTTATGAATTTTTAACGATTCTATTCTTCTCTAAATCCTATTTTTATCCCCCGCAAACTTAAGTTCTTCCTCTCGACACGCAGAGAAAATACGGTAAGTCACTAAGAATGCAATCGACCAATTTTAGCTCGTGTTGTATCGAATATTCATGTGATACATGAGATTATTCGAGCATTTCCATAGCCAAACCGATTTCATCTAAAGTTGGGCTTCCTGGTCATAACGTGACTACCCGTTTAAAAAGAAGATGTCCCCAATTATGATGCACTTACGTGTCGTTTTAGCCGTACAGCTAGGGGATTAGATCCAAACAAATTTTAATTAACAAGGGGGTTGGAGTCTTGCGACGGGTGCAGCGAACAGAAATTTCGTGCGCTGTATTGGAATCGAAAGAAGGTCGGGCCGATGTTAATTAGGCACCTTCCCTTCTGAATAAAGACAAAATTAGGGCGAGAATAATGTCTCCCTAGAGAATTTCATATATGGTCCTATGCATAGTGAATTGGTATATGGATTCTAATATGGGATCGTGTTTTAAATACATTACGCCTCCAGCATAATTGTCTTGGAAATTGTATCAAAAAAACCTTAAACATATGGCATTGATATCAATTCGGTCATAAACCTTTAAATCGGACCAATTTAGTCCAAAATATTTTGCATTTGTACGAATTTAGTCCATCCAACCAATTTTAGCTGAAAATTACCGACATGGATGCCAGCCGTTTTACGTGGCGTGGCCGATCTTGACGTAGATATTTTTTAATAATATATTTTTTTTCACTTTGGCTTTGGCCAATGAGGGTTTTCGGCAATCCTCGCCAGCCACCGGGTGAGGGCCAACTAGCCCTTGTCGCACCTAGCGAGGATCATGGCCCTCATCGAATCTAGGTGAGGTTTGCCTCACTGTTGCCATGTTAGGCGAGAAGGTCCTCACTCAGATTTTGCAAGGGCCGCAACCCTCGTTGGCCAAAGTCAAAGTGGAAACAAATAAAAATAATTAAAAAAAATATTGTTAAAGAATGTCCACAGCAGCGCTAGCCATGCTACATGCATCCACGACAATGATTTGGTACCAATGTAAAAGATTTAGGACCAAATTGGTCCAATTGAAAGATTTATGACTATGTTGGTGTCAATGTAATATGTTTAAGATTTTTTTTTTGTACTTTTCCCTGATTATCCGATTTATGCAATGGGCCCGATGTTCCGCGTTACTTTCGGCTTGATACCTCACATAAGTGGCAATTATGCGTCATAAACGGTTAAGAAATGGCATTGTGATCCAATATATTCTCGACTCGACCCCATTCTAAGAAGTCTTGACCAAGCTAAAATTGAGCTCGATATCTCGTACTCTTAACGAAGAAAAACAAAATCATAGTTGTGTCACGAACTTAGCTAATCGATGAAACATGATCGAGTTTGATTTTTTTTTTTTTTTTGTTTCTTTGGTGATGGTCGGAATGGATCGATCATCCCTAGCTAAAATAATTATTTAGGATAGGAGAAGAATGTGAAGACTTTTTCTTCCTCAGCTGAGCTCTTTTAGAACACCCCACTCTCTTCGATCAAGCACAGCAGAAAAATCCTTTCTTTCAAAGCTTGATTTGTTTCCTTTTCTTCGCGAAATGACTTCTCATTGTTCATACCGCTTAGGAAATTGTATTAATCGAATTTTTTCCACTGACAATAACAGTTTTGGTTAATGATAAAAATATTACTTGATTACTCATTTTTCTAAGCGGTAAAAAACGATTGAAATAATGAGAATATTTTCGATGATCGTTCTATTGCATAGGAAAATATAATAAATAATAAAAAGACAAATGAGCCTATGAATATCTAAAAATAAACTTCGGCACTTTAATTTTTTTTTTTTTTATGGATAAAGTTCTTACTGTAGAGGCTTATAGATTTTGCTTTTGAGAATTGATGTAAGTTGGTGGACGGGCCTGAATGGATCCAAGCCCGCCCTGGCGGAGGCCTCGGCTATGTTGAAACCCGACTGCCCATTTGTATTTGGGCCAAACCCGCCCACTTGTGGGTTAGTACTTTTTGCCTTTTTTGGGACAAAGGTTAGTGCTTTGATAACGTTGTTCTATTATTTTTCACAAATAGTCCCCAAGTGGCCTAATGTACAATGTCATTTTTGAACTTTTAATTTGTTCGATGTGGTCCATGAACTTTAGCCCAACGTGCAATGTTGTCCCTAAGCTTTTAAATTGTTCAATTTGGTCCTCGGATTTTTTGTACATGTTCAATTTAGATACCGAATTATGTAAAAAAATGTCCAATGTTGCCAATGAATTTATCTTAATGGAAAGATATCGTTGAATATTTTCTTATAGTTCGGAGACTAAATTGAACCTGTACCAAAAGTTCATGAACCATATTGAACAAATTAAAAATCCAAGGAACCAATTTGTGTCATTATCCCTTTTTTCTCTCTATTATGCTTGACATATAACATTTCTATGTAGATTGGCAAATCTTTTATGTGCACGGTAATTCTTATGTAACAGGTGAATTTGAAATTCAAATGATATGTCGATTTACACGAGTAGACATTTATGAAATGAATATCGAAAATAGTGCACATACTATTAATCACAGTTGAGAAGTAACTTTACGATCCTTTCCATCGTTCATTCCATCTTTTCAACTAGAAAATCCCCAGAGTCCTTGAGCAATCATACACTTTTTTGCTATCACAAGATTTTTTCTTCTTCCGGATACTGTTGTCGATCAAGGATAACAGATAATCTCTACGCGTTAAACGAAATCAACCTCTTTGACATGGTTTAAAGTAAGATAGTTCGCGCTAGCTATACGGCGGGCACGTCCTTGAAGGCTAAGTCACTTCACCAATTGGGAATAAGATCAACCAATCTTCAATATCTCTCTCTCTCTCTCTCTCTCTCTCTCTCTCTCTGAGTGGAAAAGGAACGGTTCATCTAGTAGAAAAATGCCATTTGAACGTCGCGAATTGGGGCTTCAGTGGGTTTGGTCTTGGACTCTTAACTATCAACCCATCTTTCACTCCAAGCAGTTTTGAGTGGAGAGAATCTATCAAGAGTCAAAGCAAGCAAAGTCTTCCACTAAGCCCTCATGATGAAGAGCTGCTTATGCTGACATTCGGTGAGGCATAACATAAACCAATCTCCATCTGGACGAAGATATCGAGGGAAAAAGTAGTTTGAAAGAGAGGGAAAGTAGAAGGGTGGACGTGGGGTTTCTTGATTTTTTTTTCTTTTTGGTAGGTGGGGTTGGTTTCCATTTTTTCAGCCTTTTTAGATGCTCCTGTCTTTAGGGTTAAGGTGTGATGTCTGGGTTATCTATCTGAGACTTAACTTTTGTGCCAAAACATCTTTGCTAAGATGAAGGATGAAGCCTAATGGATTTAAGTGCATTTAAAGCTCAGCCTCAGCCAAACCCTAATGACAATAGTGCTTGTCTACTTCAATAAATAGCTGTTTTGCATTTAAGCTGCTGCCTATCTTTATGTGTCTCAAGCTAGAGTGCGCAAAATCTTCCCATTTCATTTGGTTATCACCTACAAATGATAACAATCGGGAAAATTACCAAAAAAAAAAAAAAAAAATTTCTAAACCTATAACAATCATGTCAATTCAGTTATATACTTTTTTATTTTTGTCAATTGAGACTTAAATCTTTTTCTTTTATGTCAATTTAGTCCATCCGGCCAATTTTAACAGAAAATGCTGACGTGGAAAAAAAAATTTATATTTTTTTAATTTAATTTTTTCTTTTCTTTCTTTCTCTTTTTTTTTTTTTTTTTTTTTTTTTCCATTCCTTCTTCCTCTAGCTGGTCATCGGACCTCAACGGTCGGCCCGAGGTGAGGTCAACCTCGCTGTCACCGGGCAAGGCCCAACTTCGCCCGCCCCTATCGAGGCTTCACCTCGTGCGGCGATGGTGAGCTCGATCCTTGTGAGTGGCTAGAGAGATCGATCTTGCCGGCCTTTCGCAACCGGCTAGTGGAAGTAAAAAAAGAAAGAAATAAAATGAAAAAAATAAAAAGAGTTGAAAATTGTAAAATACTATAAAAAAAAAATTGTCCACATTGATGCCGATCATGCTTTATACAATGGTTGGCGTCTACGTCATTGATTTCCGATCAAATTTGATCAAATGGACCGAATTGGCACAAATACAAAAAGTTTAGGGCTCAATTGACAAAAGAAACATATATGACTGAATTGACACAATTGCAATAGGTTTAATACTATTTTGTAATTCTCCCAGTACTTTAATAAGTGTATAGTTATATTCATATATGCATTATCACAAATCTATTGTTCACCTAAAGTTTTCAAGTTTTGAGTTAGATTTTCTAGCATGATATTGATACATGATGTTTGTAGTGAGTTTCGATCAAATTTAACCTAATACGGGTAAATTATAGCCAAAAAGTCATGAAAAGATTATATAATTTGAAAGAACGAGGTGAGATGCCGAATAGAAATGTTCAAATAAAGCAGTGGAGACCTAGGTTAATTGGTGGTTTTGTACGTAGTACAAAAATTGGAACAACAAACATCATCGAATGAAAAATTTGGTACGATGGGGACAGACTTCTTGGGATCGTGTAGTTAGGATAAGACATAGTTATTTAGTTATTAGTTACAATAAGGATAATCTAGGTTGTATAATGTATCTTGAACATATCCGAGCCACCGAGTTTCACGTAACAAGAATTTCTATGCTTAAATATGTTTTCAGTTAACAAAAAATTAGGATTAAAGTATATTTTAGGCAAAAGACGTGATTATTTGTATTGAAACCTTCGTAGCTCTCATTTTAGTGTCCCAAATCGACAATGTCAAAAATTGTTGAATAAGCATCGCTAATTGACGTGGTGGCTCCTCCTTGTACAAGCTTCTAAGGTTCTGTTTTTCTTGCGAAAAAATAAATAATTTAAAAACATTAGTATGTATCCCTTAAAATAATTAGTCAATGAAAAATATTTTTATTATGGCAACAATTCATATCTAAAATATTTTCGTGGATGTTGAAAATATTTTTTGTTCATTCATTTTTTGTAAACGATACAACCGATCATTTTTGAGAAAATATTTTCCGAATTATTCATTTTTCGCGAAACAAACAGAGGAGCCTGAGAGAGAACCACTCTTTCGGTCCTCGAAGATTATGGAGTATTCATATGTAGTTCTGCTTTGTTTTTATAGCAACATTGGTCTTCCAACCGTTCAATAAAGAGATTTTTAAGTATGACCTTTTCGCACTAATGGCGCTGGCTTTTATTTAATATACACGTCTACAAGCAACATAGATGGTACTAATGGTTATAAGTGAAATGTCCCTTTTTTAGGCCGCTAAATATTAAAGAGTTGAGGTCGACACTTGATACCAACATAGCCTCCCCCCAACAATAAATGTAATAAATGTGATGGGAACGGGTTGGTATATTATTAAATTAGTACGAGCTTCTGTAAACTGTTAAAAATATTTTGATTGTCAGGCGGTGAGTTAAAACTGCAGGTAAAATTTTAGAAGTTACTCATGTTTTTTATGAGTAGCCTTATATACTTTGGCTATTTGACGGTGAGGGCGTGTTTCACCGTTAAACTACGGATTTTGTCGTTAGCAATTGCCGAGTTATCGACGGAGAGCTGCGGCCAACGCGAGATCGGTTCCACGCGAGCACGAACAGCGAAGTTTGTCTGCGAGCCGTTCTTTTTTTCTTTACTGCTTTTTTTTATTTTTTTTTCTTGTTGGTGCTTTGTTGGTTCATCTAGGTGGGATAGTTCCGGAGGTTTGCAAAAGAATAAAAAAATCGATCCAGTTTCCGATTCTAATTTAGTAAAATAGGTGAGTGTCATTCTAGTTTTTGATTTTAATTTATTAAAAGAGGTGAGTATCAATCCAGTTTCCAATTCCATATGTGGAGTCGCCCATCCGATCGGAACACGAAATCCTAATATCTTTTCTAATTCTCACCTCATCTCACTCTCGGTCACGTCCATGCAAGATCCTCTCGCTCAACTCTCTCGCCTCATCTCGCTCTCGATCGCCTCTCGGCTAAGCTTTCACCTTCGGCCCTCTATCATGGCACTACTGTCATGACCTCGTCTATGAGCCTCCCTTGGAGTCACAGCCTTGCTTCCCTCTTCGATTCCCTCGCATCCCTCACCTCATCTCTCAAACGATTACTATGTGGGTGTAAATTCGAAGAACCATATGATAAATGATATGTTCCTTGTCATCTTCATACCATATCCCCCGTTCTTGTGTTGAGTTCCGCATCTCCTGTTGCTATTTTCGGTCCTTTCTTCTATGTTATTGCTTTTGGCAATCTACTTAATCGTTCTGAGTACTTATAATCAAATTGTGTTCATACGGTCCTTCGATGGAAGAAGAAAGCTTGAAAAGTTTCTTAACCAAAGCCCGAAAATAGGTCCGATTTCTTGTTGGGTCCATAGAACTAGTTGACAGTTTCAATTCCCATTTTGTGGAACCATCCCTTATTTGACGGTTTCCGGTTCTATGGTGGGAATCGCCCACCTTAAAATCAATCACCCCTAATTCTATCCCACCCTCAGTCAAGGTGGATTACTCTAGTAGAGATGGATTACTCAAGCTTTAATTCGGCCTAAAACATGTATATCCCTGTTCAAGATGGGTTGCCAAACAAAAGATAAATCATTTATATCCACTTGAGTCAAATGGCCATTCCTCGTAAACATTCGGCCCTTTCATTTGTGGGATAATAGCATAAATAATTTCTAAATTTTGATCTAATGTGCAATGTCGTCTATGCACTTTTAATTTGTGTAATATCATCCATGAACTTTGGCCCAATATGAAATGTCGTCTTTATATTTTTAATTTGTTCAATATGATCATAGATCTATTGATAATGTTCAATTTAGTCTCTAAATTATATACAAATGTTTAAAAGTTCAGGAACTACATTGAATATTATATCAAGTTATATATCACAATGAATAAATTAAAAGTTCAGTGGTAATATTAAATATTATTTCAAAATTCAAGGGCTAAATTAAATAAGTTAAAAATTCGGAGGCGGCATAGCACATTGAAGCAAATTTCAGATTATAGATAATTTGTGTCATTTTCCTTTCGATTTTTTCTCTAGTGACTTTTGGATTTCGTTCATTTATCTTCCTTTTTTTTTTCCGGACAAAGAAAATTAATCGAAGTGACATAAAACAAAAAAAAACAAACAAACATTAACAGAAAGAACAGGTGGCATCCTTTTCGGCCACCGCCCCGGCGGGCCCCACAAAACACCCCCGCCACCGATCCAGCTCTCTTACAGTTCATGTGCGTGTCGGTTTTTGCATTATGCCGCCGCTCTCCCTTACGAGGATCCTGAGGGCACTTTCGTCCAAGTGGTGAGTTGGTTTTTGTCGTCTTGCTATGACATTAAATGATATAAAATTTGAAATATAATCCACCACATTACACGATATATACCGATACCGTGGACCGATCGTTATGATTTTCATCATTACTTGATAAAACGCTCTCCAATTTCAATGTCGGTGTCGACTTAATAGAGTGCTTTTCGCCGTTGGTGTTCTTTCCCTTCGCCTCCTACAACGCTTCGACATGCCAGCTTCTCGCCGCCCGCTCGAGAATTTCGCAACTTTAACATGTACGGTGTCGAGCATATGACTTACATCACTTCACTCAAATCTTGGGTAACTATCGAATCGCGACTTCATCGGAACGGATTCCTCGATTTCTAAAATAATAAAATCCAAATTAGGGTTGTTAATCCGGTTTGCTTTTACCTGATTTTATGTAATTGTTGGCCTTCTGAGGAGATTTTGCGGATGTGATTTTTTTTTTCCTGCGAAAATGCAAAAATTCATTTATTTCAATATTTCTGTCCTTTTTCCATAATAATTATGGAGCCCTACCGTTAAATGACGTCGTTATCATAGGACGAAGAGAATGAAGTCCCTTTTCCATGTAACGTGACTCCTAACTGTTTCACCTAAAGTCGTGCTATGTATTAACGTGTGGAATCATAATCACTGTTTTTGTGTTTTTTTTTTTCTTTTTTTGCTTTATTAGATTCCTAAGCAAACAATTATGCCTTAAAACTCTAGAGTTAATATAATAAAGGGTTAATACCATGGAAAACCCCAAACTGGTACACTTGTGACAAATTTACCCCAAATTATTTTTTTGACCACAAAAAACCCCAAACTGGCACACCTGTGACAAATTTACCCTAAACTGGTACACATGTGACAAATTTACCCTCCGTTAATTTTCATTAGATTTAACTATCAAATTGTTGATTTAGTGACATGTGATAGTTGACGGGTATACCAATATGGGGTTTTAACCCTCTATTTGTTACAGGTTTATCAATTTGAGATAGGCGATCTTCAGATCTGACAGGTGCGGTCTCGTGGAAGGCAAAAGCATTAGAGACGAGGTCTTCGAGCCATCGTCTTTCTTTGTAAGATTGAAGACTTGCTTTCCGTATCATTGTTACCAGGTTATCCCCATGGTCTCCTTGGTCGGGATCTTCGCCGGCCGCCTCCAAAGGCTTACCTATTTATGTCAAATCGTGAACCTCCTTCCTTCGATAGTCTCTTCTTGTACGATGACACCATCCATAGCGCACGGATGGGTGGAGCACCAAGGGTTGTGTCCTCCCATACCGTAGCGGACCAAAAGCCAAAACAAAGTGACGATTTAATGAGGGTGAATTTGTCACATGTGTACCAGTTTAGGGTATTTCGTGGTCAAAATAATTAGTTTAGGGTAAATTTGTCACAAATATACCAGTTTAGGGTTTTTGGTGGTAAAAAAAATAGTTTGGGGTAAATTTGTCACATATGTACTGGTTTGGGGTTTTTCGTGGTCAAAAAAATAATTTGGGGTAAATTTGTCACGGGTGTACTGGGTTAGGGTTTTTCATGGTATTAACCCTATAATAAAAGAGAACGAAATTTCCATCGGCATCTTGTCGTTGGCTGTTTCACACAACGGGAATCTCTTAAGACCGAGACAGAGAGACAGAGAGAGGTAGCTTAGAGAGAGAAGAGAAGTTTTAGTTTCTCTCTCCTGTTCTTGCTAGATTTCCTTCTTTACTCTCTCTCTCTCTCTTTCTCTGTCTTTCTCCCCTCTAATATCGGATTGCCACTGACAACGAAGAGAGAGAGGAACGAGAGGCTGCATCTTCACCTGAGCGGAAAACCTGCATTACATCCTCTCTCTCTCTCTCTCTCTCTCTCTCTCTCTCTCTCTCTCTCTCTTCTGGGTTTTCTTCGGCAGGTCTCCGGCAAGGAACAAAACCCCCCTCCTGCGCCATTGAAGGAAACCGAGACACAGTAAGTGGAATGACTGAGCACCCATCTCCCATTTCTTTGCGTTTCTTTAATAAGATCATCTCGAGATCACCGGGGTGAAGAAAAAAATATGTTCTTCTGTGCACGAATCGAGGCTTGTTGAGGGTTATTAAAGAAAGGCATTCTTGGAATGTGGCTGTTCTTGACTCTTGAGCGTTCTTGGGGAACTCTGTTGCACGTCTTGGGCTAAAATAAACAGACTTTACCTTTCCCTTTATTGTGAATCGTGAACCTTTTTCTTTTTTTAATCTTTTTTTTTTTTTAATCTTTGTTGTCTCTCTTGGGTGTGTAGCTTTCTTCGTTGCTGCTCTGCCTCTGGTGGTGGCGGAGGGTTTTCTTTTTTCCAGATGCCGGAAAAGGGAGCGAGCTCGCCCCCGCCGTTTCATAAATGGGTTCACCGGCCGAGCCCGGTGGTGCACTGGCGGTTCGGGGTGTTGAGCGCCTTAGTCTTTGTGGGCATGTTGGTGGTTTGGAGCATAGATGGGTGCACGATTAACAGCCTTCTTGACGCATGGAGGTTTAAGCAAGATTACGAGTCCATAAAGGTCCAAGGTTCTAATTCTGATCTATCGTTTGACCCCCATCAAAATCAGACCGTGACCCGTCAAGGGTTGACATCAAACGCCTCGCGACTTCCTGTTGATTTGTCAGACGATGTTCCCCAAGTCCCGGTCAATTTGAATGGTAGCTCAGATTCAGGTGGCTTTGTGGAAGACCCTCACCGGAAGGAAGAGAAAAATGTAGTGGATGTAGTTGTTCCAGATTGGGTTTCGTCCCAATTAGAGCCCAACTTCACCTCCAGTCTCCTCTCGAGGTGGCTGGCTCCTGGGGGAGAGCCTTGCAGGGAATCCAGGACGGAGGACATTTCGATTCCTGGGATAGATGGTAAGGGTTCGATTGAATTGTCGGCTGGGGCTGTTCATGAATTTGATTTCACTGCGTTGGATGGGGCGGGAAATTTGCGGTGTCTGGGCGGCGATTATTTTGAAACCGATCTTTCCGGTGAGTCTTGGAAGTCGAGGCCCCTGGTGAAGGATTTCGATAATGGATCTTATTCGGTCTCACTTCAGGTTCATCCAGATTTCGTGGGGGATTACAATCTGACGATCATCCTGCTGTATAGGCACTTTGAAGGGCTCAAGTTCTCGCCGGGCCGGTTCGTGTTTGATCGGGAGCTAAGAAAGGTCTCAATAAGGTTCTATAAGAGCGAGGTGAAACTGCCAGAGCTGCATCTTTGTGGCAAATCTGATTTTGGTAAGGATGTTTGGTTTGGCCGCTGGACCCAGCATGGCAAGAACGATGATTGCCAAATCAGCAATGATGGTCGTTACCGGTGCCTTGCGCCGGATTACAGGTGCCAGAGCCCGTGGTGCGATGGCTTGTTAAGCCTTTTAGAGAGTAATGGTTGGGTATATTCCGCACACTGTTCATTCAAGATATTTTCGCCTGATGCTGCCTGGAATTGCTTGAAGGGCCGGTGGATGTTCTTCTGGGGTGATTCGAATCACGTCGACACGATTAGGAACATGCTCAATTTCATCTTGGATTTGCCTGAAATTCCATTAGTCCCTCGAAGATTCGACATGAACTTTTCGAACCCTAAAGACGCTTCTCAATCTGTACGGATCACGAGCATCTTTAATGGCCATTGGAATGGGACCCAAAATTATGAGGGTCTCAACTCACTGCAGGATGAAGGGTTCCGCAGCTTATTGAAGAAGTACTTTTCGGAAGAGACCGTACCGGACACCATAATCATGAACTCCGGTTTGCATGATGGTGTCAAATGGAGAAACGTAAGGGCATTCTCGGTTGGAGCACAATATGCCGCCTCTTTCTGGGCAGAGGTGATGGAGGGGGTGAGGCAGAGGGGCTTGGTCGTGCCGAGGATTTTCTATCGTACCACGGTAGCTACAGGTGGCTATGCCCGAGCGCTTGCATTCAATCCTAACAAGATGGAGGCGTACAATGGGGTGGTGATTGATAAGTTCAGACAAGCCGGGTTGGTATCCGGCGTGATCGATAACTTTGACCTCACCTACCCGTGGCACTTCGATAACCGGTGCAACGACGGGGTCCACTACGGCCGCGCCCCGGCGAAGATGAAGTGGAGGGATGGGGAAATCGGGCACCAGTATTTCGTGGATCTCATGTTAGCTCATGTGCTGCTCAATGCGCTATGCTCGAGATAGGATTGGAAAAGGAAAAAAATTCCTCAAGTAGGAAAAAATTTTCGATACGTTCTGAGGAAAGAGCATCTGAGAACAGATGTTCTTGCACACGCCGCCAGTTCCTCAAAGTGCAGACATCGGCAGACTGCCAAGAGATGCAAGGGTTGTCTCGGCAGTCGGAGGCCAAGTACGTAGCAGTAGCAGTAGCATTACCCGGTGTGTTGGTTGTGCTTGTTAGCATGAAAACAGTCATCATTCTTTGATTTTTCCACCTTCCCTCGGTGTTTTCGGATGTATGTATACTATGTCATGTAACACACGATGCCGATATCTGTATAGTATGAGAAAAGTTCCTGATTGTTCAAGACTTGAGGCAATGTTCAGTTACTTCAAGCGTTTCAGATCAATCTCAGCTACACTCGAGAGCAAACAGGTATTATCCCCATTTTTCTCCCCCACCTTATGGCAATGTTCCGGATCTGCAAAACATGGAAAATGTGTAACGAGGGTGCTGTGGTCCCGGGACGAGTTTCGTTCGATGAGTTCATTATCTTGGATGTTCTCAAATTGTATGCAGTTGATTTTGGGATGTTATGTACAAGAATCAGCTGCTGCATAAGGTGTCTTTGAATCAGAAAAGAATGTCTCTTTTACTTGTGTCGTTTGCAAGGGCTGAGATAGGTTCTTTGCACCAACCTTATGCAATGACGTCCAGAGGGATGCGTTACTCCATAATCTATTACATGCAGTGATTTGGTCAATCTGTTAAAGATGGTGGTTTTTCCATGTTGGGCCCTTCATTCTTAGCGCTCAGACAGGTGTTTCGGGCCAATTTTTGCGCATCTCGACTGCTCCGTCTTTTCGGGCGATTTGGAAGCCGCATCCCTCCGCGTCGAGCTTGGTGCATTCGAGATTTTACTCCTAAAGGGCCCGTTTGTAATGTAGGAATATGAGCAATAGATGGGCTGGCCGAGCAAGTTTCAATGGTCCCCGAGTGTGAGCGTGGTTCACGGCAGAAACAATTTCATTGCTAGTCAAAACGGCTGGGAACGATTCCTAACATATCTTCGAATTTGGGCCAAACGGTGGGAAATTCACTTATTCTTCTTGAAAAACGATTTTTTAGAAACTAATACGCAAAAGTATCAAGTTTTTCGAGGGTAAAAAAAAAGGAGTACGAAGGAATATGAGCACGAATGAGTAGACCAACCTTGTTTTGCCGCAATGCTGAGCAATAGGCACAGGCAATGTAATGACAGAACTTGTGATATTTGGAGTGGCAGGACCGGCAAGGAGTCCAAATGAAGTAGAGCCCGGCCGATTTGCAAGAGGACAGTTCATCCAAAATCACATGTCGAGATATATAGACCCCGATCGAAAGATGGATCCAAAGAGCGATTACCCTTATGAACCGAACTGTACAAAAAACACACACCAGATAGTGCCTTTAATATTAAAAATAGGTTCAAATGGGCCCGATAAATAGACGTCTACTTACACTTGGCCTTATAACATCTCGTTGTATGGTCGGACATTATATACATATAACATATATCTTATATTACCTAATGTATAATGTCATTAAACGTAAAGCTTCTTAAAATCCGAAAATGAAACTGCACGCTCTATCCAAGAGGATACTCGAGAAAATTCCTTTGCCAGGGCCTTAAAAAAGTTTATGCTGCGTATCATAAGGTTAAGGATGTATAAAACTAAGTAATTTTACAAAATCAAGCGCACAGAGATGGGTTTTGCAGAAAAGAATCGCCTAGAGGTGTGGTTGGGATTTTCGTTTTCGGTTCAAGCCGGCGGCCTCACTGTGAGCTGGGGCTCAAATGCGATATCGAGAGCTCGAGCTCGAGCTCGCGACCTTGTTATACTTGGGCACCATGCGCGCGCGCGCACACAAAACACACTTGCGCACGCCCGCACAAACAGGCCAATTCTAGAGACGGAGGCCATGGTTTGGTGATGAGTCAGCCACGAGAAAGGCTTGGCTCGGTCACAAGGAGGGACAGTCCGCCGGCAACGACGGTTCATCGGTGGCGCAAACAGATGTTGCAAGTCTCTAATAGCAGATTTACAACGAGACAACAATTCCCTTTTTTATTTACTTTTTCTTATATATGTTATTTATATATTTTTTATTTTTATATAATTATTTCTTTTCCCTCAATCGGTCTTATTTTTATTTTATTTATTTTTGGGTTTATCGACCACCTAAAGGCGATGTTGATGTAACATTCAGGTATGCTTTCTTAAAAGGCCCGACACCCAAAAAAATAATCTAACTTTAGCATTTATGACAATTATGTCCAAAAAAAATTTTGTCTCATAAAAAATCTCCAATTTTTACTTTTGTTCCAATTCTTCCACAAAACTTTTACTTTTGTCCTAATTCTATCGACCTAGCAAAAAAAAAAAAAACCCTCAACTTTAGCATATGTATCAATTATATCCTAAATTATATTTTGTCTCATAAAAAATCTTCAACTTTTACTTTTGTCCCAATTCTACTATCGTCGACCTTCCATCCATAATTATCATTAGTTTTTCTTACATAGCATTTCCACGTCGTTAATGAATTATATCTCAGCAAAGGCGACATTGAAAAACCCTTGAACTTCTCTTCTATTGTTTGCTTCCCCTACTTATTGTTAGGAGATATAAAGTCATGCAATATGGCGCGTTGCGTATTATAACGAACGATCTAAAATCCTGTTGTCCCCGAAACCTATTATTTTTAAATTTCGAAGATTCACTAGTAAGTTTGGCGTGAAAATTCAAGCCATGTAAGATAATTAACGATGACTATGGACGAAAGGCTGTGGTGGTGGAATAGGGATATAAGTAAAAGTTGAGAGGTTTTTTATGAGACATAAAAATTTTCGGATATAATTAGGACATATGTTAAAATTGATAGTTTTATTGGGTATTAGATCGATAAAATTGGGACAAAAGTAAAAATTGAAGATTTTTAATGAGACCAAAAAATTTTTTGGATATAATTATCATAAATGCTAAAGTTGGAGATTTTATTGGGTATTAGGTCTTCCTTAAAATCCCAAGCTAAACACTCACATTGCGCGATGTGGTACCTTGTCGAAAAAATTAAAATTAGAATTAAAATAGAAAAAAATCAAAACATTATTACCTAGACACGGCCACGGGCCGTAAACCGCCGGTTCCGGTTCATGAATGGGCGGTTCCGGTTCGTGGCCATGCTTGAACCTCGAACCTTGGCCAAGAACCGAATTGGCCCTTGAAGGAGCGGTCTCGGTTCAGGTTCCGAGCCGGTTCAAGGGCCGATTCCAGTTTAGAATTTTAAATTTAATTTTAAATAATAAATTACGAAATAAAAAAAATAAATTATCAATTGTAAATTATAATCAAATTGCACATTGTAATCAAATTTGGGGAAAAAGGGAGAGAGAAGGGGCTTGAACTTGATGAATTATCATTAAGCGCTTGCATTTATTCTCGGGGATAGAAGGATTAAAACTCATATAATTCTTTTACCTTTGATAACCCCAACTTACCTCATTGTCAATCATCGCTACCCATTGTGATGCCCGTGGCTGTGGTATCTCCACATCATTATTGAAGAATTCGTCGTCTCGATCCAACTTTTGTTGTCGAAATTTAGCCTTTATCTAATCATCAACATAAGCTTGAACCTCCACAGCATTCAAATTCAATCTTGAACGACGGTCATCCAAAATTAGTCCTTCGGCGCTAAATGTTTGTTCAACTGCAACTGTTTGATAATGAGTTGATTATATCTATTTTACGATGAGAGCGATAACTGGGAATTGGGTTGAGGCACTAGGTTGGGAAGATACACTATCACATAAACCATATCTACTACAAAATTCATTATATAATGCTACTATAGCGTCTTTAATCTCTCTTTGTATAGTTTTAATATCTAATGTTTCATTCAAATATAAACAATCATAATAATAACCCTTGAGATAATTATATAAACCATCTAATTTAGTACGTGGATCGAAAACAATAGCAATCAAATAAACAAGAGGAACGCAGCAGTAATAATGTAGCCATTTTGCTTTCATTGCTATAATAGTCCGGGAGCGAATTGAGTATCTTTTTCATATTCACAAAAACACCAAAGAATGTTAATACACTCTATTAAAAATAAATGCGTAGTAGGATAATAAACACCAGATAAAGTATAAGTTGTATCATTAAAAACTTTCAAAAATCTATTGTTTTTTTACAAACAATCCAATCTTGCGGAATAAAGTAATTTCGAAAATATTATTCAAAATAAATACACATAATAAATCTTTATAAGCAAAAGATTGATGAAGTAACTCGTAGGTAGAATTCCAAATGAGTCGGAATATCTTTTGGAAATCTTTTTAATTTTTCTCCATATGCTTTATAAAATCTGTCTCATTCTTTCATAACTTGGGACAGCTTCATAAAAATTTAATTGCTCTCTTTATTGGGGTAAGAAAAGGCTCAAGAGTTCGTAAACCATCTTGTACACATAAATTTAAAACATGACAAGCGCATCTAATGTGAAAAAAATTGCCTTCTAAAAGAGGGTTTACAAATATTTTTTAAATCGGGAATGGAAGCGGTATTTGACGCGACATTATCAAAACTAATTAAAAAACTTTATTATTAAAATTATATTATTCTAAAACTTGCCTAATTATTCTATAAATATTATTAACTATATGCCTTTCATCAAACACTTGAAATGCAAGTACTTTTTTTTGAATGTTCCAATCGTCACCTGCCTAATGACATGTGACACCCATATAAGAATGAATTTGCCAAGGATTACTCCAAATATCGCTACCTATATGCACACGTCCATTGAAATCCGCAAAAAATTTTGCAAAGCCTTTTTTTTTGGTTTTTTATACATCCTAAAAAGTTCGCGTTTAAGAGTAGTTCTCGGAACAAGTTTTGCTTACGGAATACATGTAGTGTTGATCAAAAATTTCAAACCAAAATTTTCACCAGTAGTAAAAGGTAAATATTCAATGGCAATATATTGAGCTAATGTTTCTTTATAAAGTTCATCACTATAACGAAATAAAAGAGAAATGTTAGGATTGGCGTACCCTAGAAATTTGTTGTTGCCCGGTGTCGATCACCACTTGCGTTGCATGTTTTTGCGTCGATGCCAACGGTATGTTCTATATCCATCTCTTTTATTAAAATTATATGATTTCATACAATATTTACAATTTATATTGTATTTGCCTCCGCTTACATGTATCTTGTCGAAGTGTTGCCATAAGTTAGATGTACTTTTATGGACATGCCGTCCGGCTTCTTTGCTGTCAATGTTTCTTCGACGCGGTAGGAGGATGAAGACTTTTTGCGTTAGGACGTACTCGATGTTAGGAACATAGTTGATATTATCATCATCGTCTATCCAACATGTAAACTCACGATGATCATATTGAGCATGATGTTGAGGATAATCGAATTCCCCCATCCCCATCGGCATCGGGCTATTTCCCCCTATCACCAGCCGCTTTCACTTGCCATTTGTTTTCACAAAATTGAGCGGAAAAGCCGATTTAGAAAATTGATACAATTGAGCCGAGATTGAGCGGATTGAGTGAATTTGAGAGAATTTGAGAGAATTGAGAATTGAGAGAATTTGTGAGAAAAAAATGAAAGGAGGGTATGATATTTATAGGAAATTTACAAAGAAAAAAAAAATAGGGAAGGGGGTTGCAACGGCCATAAGAAGAAAAGCCGGGGTGGGGGGGGATGGGGAGGGGAAGGGGGGTGGTGAGCTCGAGTGTGGGGAAAGAGCCAACGGCTCTTTCCTCAAGTGGGCCGGGGCCGGCCACATTTTTTTTTTTTTGGCCAGTTCCTAATTTTTAAAATCGAAACTAGCTTGTGAGGGTCCCGGGCCTATTCCTGTTCCGGTTCGGAACCGCTGGTCCCCGTCAACGGGCCGGTTCCAAGTTATTCCACGGGCAGTTAAGGCCCAAACCGGCCCGTGGCCATGTCTACTCACTCGATCCTCTTCAATATTTCAAACTTTTGGCTAAATAATCTGATCAATTTTTCAGATCATGCTTATCAAACCATTCATTTTCGATAAGCAAAGATAATCAATTGTCATATAAGGCAAAAAAAAAATATCAAGTATATTTGCAGCATTCGCCTTTTAATTTTTACCACTTCGGGGACATGAGCGCAGAAATCTGGCTTTGTGGTGGTGCATGAGCCTGCTTTCTCCTAACTGCAAAGATGAAAGCATGCATCGCCACGCAAGCCTTGTGAACAGATCGAGTTCAGACCTTTGGCCTATACAGGGCGGCTCTCGTATAGAGCAGTTTCCACGTAGTTAGCGGGATTAAACATACGACTTGCGATTTTTTGTTGTTGTTGTTGGAATCTCCTATTTAAAGCAATTTGCACACGGTATTTTCTTTATTTCTGTATTCTTTGAGGGAAATTGCTTCGAATTTTCTTGAGAGGTGTTTCATTTCAAAGCATGCAAGGACTTTAACCTTTAAACCGGCAATAAAGAACATGATTAAAAAAAAGTCCATTTAGAAAAATTTAGGTTTCATTTACTTTGTGGTTTACAAAAAATGAATGATGTGAAAATATTATTTTTGAGAGGTGTTTCATTTCAAAGCATGCAAGGACTTCAAACTTTAAAACAGCAATAAAGAACATGATTAAAAGAAGTCCATTTAGAAAATTTAGATTCCATTTATTTCGCGGCTTGCGGAAAATGAATGATGTGAAAAAATTATTTTTGCGTCGTTTTACAAAAAAATGAACGAAAAATATTTTCAATGATAACTAAAATATTTAAACAAAAATCTCACGCCTAGATCAGTAGGCCTAAACTCCTCTTTGGTGGGGAGACCAAAGGAGGATTGAGTCCTTTCGTAAAATATTACGTGCATTGACAAAGGAAAGCACCGGAGTTTGGAGGGAGCAAGGTTTTGTAAAAGAACCCCGCTAGCATGACCGCGACGTCGAGCTGAATTGCTAACAGAGGATTGAGTCCTTGCTGTACTTTTTCTTTTTGTAGGTCAAGTTTTTGTTGACATAAATTGCAAAATTACTAACACAAGCATGGGAATCGCTTCACT